>NC_056729.1:1595764579-1595774579 GCF_019279795.1 Protopterus annectens
AAAAATGATTTCATTAAATAATCGCTTTTTGGCCATGTGTGTGGTGTGTTTATTTTTTACAAGATTAAAGGTCGTATAAACAGAGATGAAAATAGTAAGCAATCAGAGGGTAGAACACAAGGTGATCAAATAAAAAAGTACCAGAATGGAGTTGGGATAGGAGCATGCTTCTCAATGTCTTAGCTCAATAATCCTCGTGAATTACAATTACATTCTTAATTATTTATTGACTGAAATCCTGAATGATTTGAGAGGCAAATACAATTTTATGATGAAATGTAGGAGCCAATCATGTGTTCAGTAATTAAAGATCTGTGAAGTTGAGAGGTATGGGTGAGGGTATTTATTTTGTTGGATAGGTGCCCTTTTTACACTATTCTTATCTTTTTAAGAGGGGAAAGCTGGGGAAGGAAGTCAGGGTAGTAAAAAGTGGGTAAGAGTGTGAGGGTAGGGCACAAGGAAAGAAAAAACATAACTGACTTGTGGGGTGGCACAATGATGGGGAGAGAGAACATAATGTTGAAGGAGACATCAAACAGTGGGAAGACAATAGTAAGTAGAAGATTGTATATTGCACAGTGGTGGGCATAGTCAGAAAAGGGAGGGCAATGCTGTGTTTGGGTATAGAACTAATTGTTCAAAGATGCAGTCTCTGCCAGCTTTGACACAGTGGGAGATTACTCACCCTGGGAGTCATCATAACTGGGTCCTACCTCTGGGCCTGGAGGCAGAGCTGGGCAGGGAAGCGGCTTAATGAGTCGGTGAATGTCTCTATACAGCCTATACAGGCATTAATCATCTTGTCAAGTATCTCCCCCAAAAGCTCTTCCAGTTCCTGATAGGTGACATAATTACCACCTACACTTGCACTGCTACTTGTGGGTACCAGTATACCAATCTTTGGGGCTGTCTGACACAGGTGGAGCATGTAGAGCAGGAGGTGTGGAAGCAACTGTGGCAAGCTGGGGCCCAGATGTGCTGGGTGCTTCTGGTGGTGGTGGCAGTGCTGCTGCTGCCACCTTTGGAGGAATGACATACCAGGCCAGAGTGGTTGGGAGGAGAGAGATGAACTCCTGAGTTTGTCCTTCAGATGAGATGTTAAACTGGGTTCTCATCTGTTTGAATTGGCAGTAGCTCATGTGGACATAAAAGATCCCACTTTATCTATCAAAAAGATTACAGGAAGTTCCTTGATCTCCTGGCCAAATTTCTCCTAGAAGTATAAATACCCACTTAGGTCTTCCCTGAAAAGAGGCCAATAGTCTTGTGGGACAAACCTGGTCAATAAAGCATACATGATTAAATAAAAAATACCCATGTGAGACCACAGTTCTTAATTCCAGTGTTTTTCATACCAGCAGAGATATGCCAAACAAACTGGTACAGAAAAAACACAACCACACCACAATCCCATGTTTACAGAAAATGAGGTGGTACTAGACACCTTCCATGTCCATCTCCATGGCAGAGAGCTCTTTGTTTCCAGCTTGTCACTAATGTCAATGCCGTGGATGGTTAGGATCAAAATTATGGCATGGTCCACCTCCAAGTAACCGATATGATCAGTACTGGCACCCACAAAGCAGAAACTGTGGCATTGCAGTGGTTGGTGACAGGTGCTGGAGGAGCTCCTGACATCACTTAACTGCAATACCACCTCCATCAAGTTCCACAGTGTGGTGCTGGATGTCAGGACAGAGATGGATAGGCTCCACAGAATTTCTGCTGACAATGTCCCTAGTCCTATTATCACTCTCTGGCCTTATTTTCACCTATTAGTCACATCACATTTTATTAAATACCTGTCTTACTTGTGTCATATAGATACATCTGGCATTTGGGTGCAACATCTATCTGTATAACTTATGTGCATGGTTATACCCCAGTATCATTTATGTTTACAGTTGTAATGATATTAGTTGTATGTGATGTATTGCTTCCTGGTCATAATTACAATGGATATGTTTTCTTTTGGTGTATTCCCAGGTGAAACATTGACTAGCACACATACTGTGAAACTACCTCTGTCTGAGGTTACAGGATCCTTTGCCTCTGATGATGACTGGGAAATGAGATGGCACAGTCAAGGGATGTATAGTGTCTTTTGGACACAATGAGGGTGACCGCCAAATCTTCTCCTCAGAATGTGGACATAGTCTCAATGCCTACACATACCCAGGACAGACTAAATTGGAGAGTTGACCTCAGGAGGTTGGCATGATGGTTAAGGTGTTTACCTTACAGACACAAGGTGCAGGGTTTGATTCTCACCTGAGGTAATTGGCTAGGCTTAAAATGGCCTGCAAGAGCAGTTCATAGATTCATAGATTAGTACTAAGCTAACTGCCCTTGTGGGCCATTTTAAGCCTAGCCAATTATCCCTTGTGAGACTCAAACCCTGCACTTTGTGTTTGTAAGGCAAACACCTTAACCATTAGGCCACCCTCTCAACCCCTAGTTTAGTAGTAGTAGCCTAGTCTAGTTAGTCTAGTAGTAATCAATGAACCTATGATTTTGACACCATAGATCACAGAAGTGTGTTGGCCACCAGTATAAATATAGCTGAACTTTCTTCTAGCAGTCATCAGTGGGAGGCTCCACACTAGAGGGATTTTGTACTGATGCTGGTCATATGTATCGTTATTGCCCTCCCCCTGAGGTTGGTGCATCAATAGCTGCCACCCAGTTTATATGCACAGCCATCATGGAGGCACAGCTGAGTTCCACCAGAGCCTTGGCAGAGATTATGAGGATGATCCAAGCTGTGGATACTAATATATGGGAGTTCATGAACTTTATGTGCTATTCATTGGATAGAATAAATAACACAATGGAACATGCAGTGTCTGCTCTTGGTCATCTGTCAGGAATAAGGAAACATCCTCATGAATGGATATCTGTGACATCCTCAGCTCTTTTTTTGCTGGTTTGGCCATGGATGAGCAAGATCCTACTCCTGCAGTGCTAGCACAAACTCTGCAAGTCATCAATTATGGATGTGCCTACAATCAGGAGAGGCCAGCCTTGTGGTCAAGGTCATTGTAATCCTGGCACATCCTCCAGCAGATGTCAGTCACAGGCAGGTAGCACACTATCATCTGGCCAAGTTCATGGGACAACCAGTACATTTCCTGGTAGAGTCAGCTCTCATATGTGAGTGTGGGTACAAGAAACTTAACCTTCTGTCACGCTCACCTTGGACCTGTCCAGTAGGCCACAACACAATGCTGCATCACATTCTGAGGCTGTGTCCCTGCAAACACACACACACACATACACACACCACTGCAGCTCACACTTACACATACCACTGTAGCTCACACATGCACACACCACTGCAGCTCACGCATACAGACACCACTGTAGTTTATACTTACACACACCACTGCAGCTCACACTTACACATACCACTGCAACTCACACTTAACATATCACTGCAGTTCACACTTTCACACACCACTGCAGCTCACACATACACACATTACTTCAGTTCATACTTACAGATACTACTGCCGCTCACACATACTCACACCACTGCAGCTCACACATGCACACACCACTGCAGCTCATACATGCACACACCACTGTAGTTCATAATTGCACACACCACTGCAGCTCACACGTACACATACCACTGCAGCTCATGCATACACACACACTACTGCATCTCACATATACACACACACTACTGCAGCTTACAATTAAACATACCACTGCAGCCCACAGCACAACCCAGACATGGCTTTCCCAACATTAAACCCCATAGCAGATCTGACAGTACCACAAACAGACCATTTTGTTTTTGTGCATCTCAATGCTTCCACTCAATTACTTCCCTTTGAAAGACATGCATTCCTGAACTCCCTTCCCATCTGTGCAAATGATAATAATTATGCCCATCCAGTTCTACATTGCCATTTTGGTTATAGGTGCCAGCCTATCCATGGCTAAGTAGGGTCTGTTATTTTTGTATGCATCAGTTTTATTGTATGCACCTGCTTGGGTGTTGTATAGATATAGACTGTCTTGTCCACCTGTGTAAATGATACCTGCACCCATTTGTACATTGTTGCTTTAGTTAGCTATGTCTGATGTACTCTCTGGTCTACCTATGCACGGTAAGCACAGCTTGATGTTTTTGTATGCATCATTTGTACTTTGTATGTATCTGCTTAGCTTTTGGATAGTGATGTATAGCTTATCTTTTAAAGTTATGTTGTAGTACCTTTGCAGATACAGATTTACAATAGCTGCAGCAAACCCCAGCATCATTTAGTACTTTCTGTTGCCTGAATACAAGCACTTGATCTATACAAATTTAAAAGGAGCAGAGCATCGATGCATCATGTTTAAACATTTCTGAATCACTCCACCATTTTTTGCCTCATTATACTAATTTCTTCATTATGCAGTCATTTGCACATACCACAACCATGTTATTTTGGCTGGCCATATTGTACAGCTCTAGTTACTGAACTGCACACAACTTGTGCTTGACCACTCTTCAAGAAAATTCACTTAGCACAAAGAGTTGAATGTATTGAATTCTGTGCATGATTTCAAATACTATTAAATCTAAGCAGTCTTAAAGTTTACATAACCTATTTTGATTTTACCTCAATTTTTTGAGAAAACTTCACGTCTTGGGTTTAATAATGCCAAAACTAATTTTTTAATTAGCAAAAACTGTGATCCTCTAAAAAAATTCTAGTACCGTTGTAAGTGGAAAGAAAATATTTAGGAGTTATTAACTATTCCAGTTTATACTTTTCAATAAAATTAATAATGATGATATAATTATTCATTTTAAACTTGTCATTCTTAATTAGTCCAAAGTACTGTTAATCTCTAAGGATAATTTACCTCTGCCAAAAATTTTTTTTTCCCAAACAAAGATTGCATAGTTTATTTTTCCTGCTCTCACATTGATCAAGAAATGTCATGAAAAATCAGAAAAGTTAATTGAAAATGGAGAAATTCTAGGTTCATAGGTGATTACTAGGCAAATAGTACAAGAGCCTTCATGAGCCTAGTCAATAATACCCACAATATGACAATATTATATCTTAATTCCCCAGATAAGGGATGGAGTAGTATGAGGATAGTGGGTCTTTGGGTGTTGGAGTCCTGAGTCATTTTACAGACTGCTTCTGTCCATAAGGGACATAGGCAGTATTCCAAGTGTGAATTTACATCCATTTACCCAAATTCTTTGTGAAGAGAATGAGGGACATGGTTTGTTTATGTAGATGAGAAGTATATTCCATAGATGAGATTGCCTTTGGGATGAGAATCTTATCTCCAGCAAGTTCTGTTAGAGTCACAAATAAAGTTCAGGTCCATGGAATATGTAGCCCTCATTTTCTTTCTTGCAAATATATAACATTTTCATCAGGACTGGATCATATAATTCCTTGTAGGTCAGACATAAGTCCCCTCTCAATAAACTATGTCAGATGTACAAAAGGGTTAATGCCTTTAGTTGGTCTGCATAAGCCATGTGTCTTACACTGTGTATTTTTACTGATATGCCTCTGGACCCACTCCAGTTGGTGGAAGTGCCTGGTTAGGTACATGCAGAAGGGAGTAATTTTATTCAATTTTGGGCCTAATGATGACTAAATACAATGTCGCTATAACTTCTTTTGACCTTGATGCCATGCCTTTACTTATAAGTTGAACCACACAGAAGGATTTCCTCACCACCAAAGTTTAGGTTACTATCTACCTGTGTTCCTAGGTCCCTCACCACTGGGTCTACTTTTAGGGATGTGCTATAAATATTATAATTGGCAGGGATATCTGATTATTGAAGGGTATGATAACGCATTTTAGCATTAAGTCTCAGACCATAGCTTTTGCATCAGTTGTTTGTAAGATGTCAACATCATCTGAGGCTTTGGTAATTGCTTCCAGCTTACAGTCATCAGTGAACTAGGTGAGCCAGAGGGCCCCAACATTGGTCTTCACTTCTGAGAAATATATACCAAACAGGAGGGTTCTCAACACTGAGCCCTGTGGGACACCACTAGTAACAGGTTTCTTATCAGAAGTGGATTTGCCTATCTGGAAAATATGTGTCCTGTCAGTGAGCCAGTTTGCTATCCACCTGATGATGTAGGGGGTTATGCATAATGCAGTAAGTTTATCTATGATCCCTGAGTGGGGGATTGTGTTGAAAGCTTTGACCTGGTCTAGATAAGACGTGTGTACCATTTTACCCTCATCCATGTCCCTGGTGACTTTCTCAAAGAAGTTCACAAGATCGACCAAACAAGACCTTCCTTTGACAAATCCAAATTGGGCCTGGTCCATTATTTGGAGATTTCTTGTGTTGTTACTGATCAGGTCCATGATAATTATCTCCATGGCGTTGTATATAAGACTGATCAAGCTTATGGGTCTGTAGTTCCTAGGATCAGTTGCTGGGCCCTCCTTTGTGCATAGGGATGACTGTTGCAGTCCTCCAGTCCTCTGGGACAAAGCCCATCCAGAGGCTGTGGTTATAGAAGGTTTATAGTGGCCCTAATATATCCTGTTTTAATCTATTTAAGAAGCATCCTGGAATGTTGTCAGGACCCATGTAGGATGTCGTTTTGGCTTTAGTGTGTACACTAAGGACCTGTTCCCTCCTAATGACCAGTAGGAGGTGGTCATAGGTATTTCTTTAGGTGTGGTAGGAGGTGATGGGGGGAGTTGAACTGAATTTGCTGGCTAGCAGGTTTGCTATGGTTTCATGCTGGGTATAATTGTTGACATTCATGATTAAATTACCACATTGCTGAGCATTTCCCCTGAGGTTATGAACATAATTTAAAAAAGTCTTATGGTTATCTTTCAACCTTGGAGGCTATCTTAATTTGCTTTAGCAGATTTAACCAGCTGTCCAGTTTGATTGTTTAGACTGGTGAGTACCTTTTTGTATTGTTTTATCTGTTCCTCCTTGGCTCTGGGGAGGTTTTTTTTCCTTTTACTGAATAGCCTATTTATGATAGGGGTTCACCAGTGTGGTTTATTTTTGCCCACAATCATAGATTTGACTCAGACAGATACTGCCCCCCTCTATGCAGCCATGAATATGACTGTACAGTACTTTTGTGTACAGCTCAGAATAGGCCTCAGTGCCATCTGGGTTCAGAGGAGCTTGGAAGTTGTCATTTAGTTTGATGTAATTGGCCTTAGCAATGTTCTTAAAAGGTTTAGAGCTTAATGAGGGCTGTAGGTTAGTTTTAATACTAAAGGAGACAATTTAATGGTCAGATCTTACAAAGGATGAGTTAATGCATGAGATGGAGCAGCACCCCTCCCCCCATGTTTGTGAGTACCAGGTGTAGGATATTTGTTTCTCTAGTTGGGGAACTAACTAGTTGCTCTGGGGTGTTTGTGTTGATGAAGTCCAGAAAACCTCTGAGCAAGTGAATTATGGGTCATATATGTCTCCAAGTTTATGGAGGGGTAGTTGAAGTCATCCATAAGTATGATATTAGGCTGAATGTTAAGAGATTAGACTATGTTTACATAGGAGGTGTGGTTTTGCAGACTCAGCTTAGGGGATCTGTAGCTAGCAAGGATATGAAAGGGGGTCTCACCTATGTTTAGTTGGGCATGAAGCAGCTCAAGCATGTCATGTTGTTGGACCAGTAAAGAGGTATACATGTCCTTATATGTCCTTAATGAGCACTGAGTCACATCCTTCAAAGGGCTATCTCATATAAGGAAGTAATCGACAAGATAAAAGAAAGCAAACCTAATAAAGCCCCAGGATTAGATGGTATAATTATAGAGTTGTACAAACTTTTTCCCACATCCATATTTTCCTTTTTTCACAAAAAAATTGTTTGAAGTTCAATCACAAGCAATAATTATCCCTTCTTGGAGACATTCTTTAATTACTCCAATTCTAAAAGAAAATAAAGACCCTGGCTTTTGTAGTTCGTATAGACCAATATCTTTATTAAATAATGATTATAAGATATTCATGTCAATTATAGTTCATAGAATGAAAATTCCTTTATCCAAAATAATTAACAATGATCAAACTGGATTTATATATAATAGGCATATGCATGACAATATTAAAGGGATACTAACTCTTACTGGATATTTAAATAGGGAAAATCAAGAAGCACTGATAGTTGGATTAGACACAGAGAAAACCTTTGATTCTTTAAATTGGGACTTTTTGTCTAAAATTCTAGTTTTATTCGACTTCCCCCCTTCTTTTGTCTATCTCATAAAGAATATGTATAAAAATAATCTAGCCTATGTTAAATTAGGACCCTTTACATCAGAATCTATTTATCATGCTAAAGGCACTAAACAAGGATGTCCCATGTCATCTATTTTGTTCATGCTGGCTATTACAATTCATGCTCTTTTAATACCCATCAATCCAAAAATAGAAAGTGTAGATATGTATGGTCAATATAATACTAAAATAATGTTGTTTGCTGATGAAGTACTGCTTACATTACCTAATTCCAAAAAGGCATTAGAAGAGTTAGATTTATTAATTGGAAAATATAGTATGATTTTGGGTCTTCATTTTAATAAGTCAAGATCAAAATTCTTGCTATTGAACAAAAAGAAAGAAATACAAGTAAACAAGAACCATATCATAGTAAAGAAGTCTGAAAGACATACCCTTAAGGAAATAAACACACTCTTATTAAAGTTTTTCCCTAAAAGAAAAAGAGTGGCCTTCACACATCGCATTAGACTGTGGGAACAAGGAGGACTAAATTTTCCCGATATTGAATCCTATATAAAGGCTTCCATATTTAAAACTGTTATAGAATGGTAGATCCTAATTACTAATTGAAAATTGTTGCTTTCTGTCATACTAATAAATGAAAACACATTATTAAAAAGCCTCTCTACAACAGATAAAACTAATAAACTATGTTATTTATTATGCATTCATTTGCAATATAATATAAGAAAACCTACTAACTTAAACTTGATTAATCATCTTTTTAATGTATTTAGGAAATTTGTTAATGTAAATATGGATATAAAACTTTGGTTTGATCTTTTAATTCCATTTATTATTACAAAGAACATTCCCAATAAGATACATAGAGAAGTCCTTATTTCTTGGGAATACAAAAACTTTATTTGTTGGCAACAATGCATCAAAGATCAAAAAGTCTTAAATATACAATATATAAAGACATTTTATGAAATGCCATCTCAAGGCTGGTTAAGAGTATGTTAACATATTCTCAGGATCTAGGTAGAGTAATTAATAATTCTTCATTTAAGAATATTCCAAAATGTATAACCTGGTTGTATGGATTTAGCTATAATAATCATAATATGAAGAATTTTATTTCAAATTTATATAGAGAGTTAATAACTTACAAAATGACTCCTAAATCATCTTACTGGTAATATATCACTAAAGGTTACTCGATATATCTATCACCAGAAAACAAATCAAATGTCTTATTTTCAGTTAAGCACACATCTAATTCACAGTATTGGAGAATTTTCAGTTGGAAATTTTTACATAGAGCATTTTAAATGCTTGATAAAATTGCTAAAAGTAGTCCTTTCAGAAATGGTTTATGTTGGAGATATAAGCAAGAGTCTAGAGCTGATTGGACTCATACTTTTTATGACTGTATTAACATTAAAAATTACTGGAGTGCTATTAATAACTTTTTACAGGCCATATTTACAGAATCTTTAGTTTTATCTAAAGCTCTAACTCTATTAAATATAAATGAAGGTCCCCACTGGAATAAAACAAACTTGTATTTACTTTAAACAATATTAGCAATTGCCAGGAAGTGCATAACCAGAAGGTGGAACTCCACACTGCACCTACCATGGAATATGTTTTTTATCTTTACTGAAGAAAACAGTACTGATGGAAATTAAAATTAAAGAATTTAGAAGTGATCCTAAGCCATTAGTAAAAAAACCCTTTGAGGAAAGTTTTATCATTGATTGATACTTTGCAATTGGAATCAGTCTCACTCTGATAACTGTATAA
>NC_056729.1:1595779579-1596039579 GCF_019279795.1 Protopterus annectens
ATATATATATATATATATATATATATATATATATATATATATATAGCAATGTGATGGGGATACGTGATTGGAATGTTACCTCATTTTTACGAGGAATGAGCATGTTAACTCTTATTATAGTGTTATCCCTTTTAAGAGAGTTTTTACTTTATGGATGGTTTTAGCCTAGAAATATTTAGGTTTACAGAGTTTGATGCCTCTTTTGAGGTGTTTTATTGTTATAGTTGTGTTCTGAGTTATATAATGTTTGATTAAGAATACAGCTTTAAAGGGAGTGGGACTGTGATGACGTGGGCTGCATAGCTTGTGTGAAGGAGGGTCCATGAGACAATGTATCTATAAATGCAATTTGGATTAATGTGATGATGATGAAATGATATAAGTATAAAGCTCCTTTTGAATTGTTGTTTTTTTTAGTTTTTATGGTCTAATGAAGCCACCAGATGAGTGGTGAAAGCTCTTACCTATTCAATAAATGATTTATGTTTCTTCAAGTCACGCTTCATTCAACCGTTTGTTTGTTTATCATTGTAGTTCTCTTAGTTTGTTTGAAGGGTTGCTCATTTATCCCCTGGGTAATTTATTTTATTTGTATATACCTTTTTTAATGTAAAATGAACTAGTTTTTAGCTCAAGTTCAATGACAAATGCTTTACAACAAAAGACAGAACTGCTGTAGTATCAGGAATCCTTGGCAGTTCTTACAAATGCTCCCAAGGAAAGAAAAACTTCTACAATCACAGAAAAACTTTGCAAAACTTAGAAATATTTTGGCAGACTTAGGAGAACTTTAACAAACTCTGAACAGCTTTTGCAGTATTAGAGGAGGTTAGGAAATATCAGGATACTGTTGAAACAACCTAAGAGAAGTACAGTAGCAAACAGATACAGTAACAAATAGATGGTGCTTCTTTAACAAGTGCAGACTGGAAAACAGCGAAACTTTTTAATTAGCACTGAGATATTTAGAGCAAATGCAAACAAAAAAAAAACATATCATCTTTGTAGGTCCATATGGCTTTAGATGCAATTCAGAGGTCATGCAGTCACAGTCAACCAAGTCAGGTATAGGGAAGTTCTCAGTACAATTAAAGCATAGAAAATATTAAATATTTTAGAATTAGATGTTTAAATTTATAGATTTTCCTGACATTGAAACATATATTTTAGTACTTATTTTCAAGGTTATAGTTTATTGGATGGACTAAACATATGAGTCTAGGTGGCTGGATCTTCATATGACTTTATAAAAGAAAAATGCATTTCAATTGTCAGACCAGTTATTAAATGTGTCTAATAAGTTTATACTAACTATAACCAGTTTGCACCAGTATTCTTTCATTTTTGTCCTACAAACTTTAGATATTAAAATGCTACTGTAAATCAATTGTATTTTAAGCCTCTAAATGCAAACTATTGAATATTTTCTATGCTTTAATTGTGTTGTACAGCTGGTTATATCCATGGTGCCAGTTGCCATCAAGCATTAAATTGTGATAGAGGCAATTATTCTTTCTGGTTGAACTGTCTTGAAAATTCAGTTGCATTATCCTTTGAAAGTAATAGAAATTTATATACATTATCCTTAGAAAGTGTTAAAATAACATTTAATTGCAATAATGAAGACTGGTAGAAGATTCAAAGTTTAAGGAATGGTATTACTCGAAAACTACAAACATTCCTAATAATGAAATCAACTATTATTCTAATCTTTTAAAATACTTGGCAATTTAATGTAACAATTCCCCATCGTATTTCATGATTCCATTAGTGTAAACTATCTAAGGATTATTCTAATATGCAAAATTACTATTTTGAGGTGTTATTTAGAACATGATTATGTTGTTTTCTTTTTTTTTCTAAAGGCAAAATCTTTAATTTTGAAAATTTGGATCATCCAACTAAAACAACTTCATTCTTATTTTGTAAAATTTCTATATGGAAAGATATTTAGGACCTTCTATACTTCTTACAGAACTGACAGAATTTTCAAGAAACAGAACATCTGTTGGAGATGTATTTGGGAGTTAGAACTGACTGGCAAAACTTTTGACTGCATTTTCATTTGGTTGAATTACCAGTCATTCTGTCTCAGTGTTAGAAAGCATTTTAATAACTAAACACTTTGGATTATTTAACACCCTAACTTCCTCATGTTTAAAAGCCCATCACTGTTATGGAATATATTGCCAACTGCAAGGAAAATACTAATGAAAAATTGAAAATATATATATACCTTTATTGTATTTCATTAAGCTGACTACTATAGTGTATGATGGAGGAATCAGTGCCATTCAATTTGTATCAAAAGGCACTGTGCTGCATTATAAAGTTTGGCATAAGCTAAGTACTTTGTTGGAAAATTGCGATAATGGCATTCTGATAATCCTGTTGAACAGGCATGGTTGCTACCTAGATTATTTGTGCTCATGATTTTGTTCTAAAGATTTATTTGCATGGTTTTCTCTTAGAAAGACACACTGCTGTAAATTTTATTATGCTTAGATTATTTATTAGTTATTTGACGTGCATTTTGTTGCTTTTGCAGTTTTGTTTTATATGTCAAACTAATGCTGATATTACTGAGTCGTTTTAATAACTTCTGTGTGGAATATTTAAAACATATTTTTTATTATTTTCTACTGTTTTATAAGACACACATTTAAGACTGGTTCTGCTATGTTATATATCACAACTTGAAATGCAATAAAATATTAAACAAAAAAGGAATTCAGTGTTCCTTTTTCTAGAGAGTCTGATATACCAGTTTCCTGTTATCCAAATATATCCTTTATTCACTTTCACCGTTTTCTTTCAAATTTAAAATTGTATAATTAATTGTTCAGCTTCATCTACTACTTCCATTTTCAGTAATATGATTCAGAAGATGATTTCCTTTCCCCAGATGTTACTGTCATATTCTAACTCCTTTCTAGATAACTTAAAGTTTGCCTTCCATATCTCCTTCCCAATGTTAATATTTTCTTTTTATGCATTTATTTCTTATTTATTTCTGTCCATTTAATGGGAGCAAGAATGGCAAGTTAATATATCCCCCAGATGTTCTGTCTTGCTGCTTTTCATTGAAGCTTCTGAAGGACTTCTCTCCAGACACATTAAACACCTATTCAGGCAAAGCCCCCTTAAAGAAGTTATCACGAGTTGTACTCTGGACCACGTCTTATTCCCCTTCTTTTGTACTTGACCAAAGAGTCTAGCTTTGATACTTAATCTGAGATCACATTATAAATATTCAGAATCAGTTACATTTTCAAAATGGATGTTTTTTTCATATGAGATATATTTTGTAAAAGCAACTGCCCTAATGCCATGTGACATATAACCATGTTTTTTCTTCTACATTTCCATCAAAATCTGATTTTATAAAAGAATTATGTCTAATTCAGGATTTAAAAGATACTGTTGACAGAAAGTCCATTCCCTTAAATCAGATAACCCTTACTTTACAAGCACAGAGAAATAGTACAGGAAAATGATTTAATATCTATAGACACTTGCTACTTCCACAGGCCCAAAACTTCTGTAGTCAATATAGCCTCTGTGTTAACATAATTAATGTTCTTTTGATCAAGATAGATAATTTAACCTGCTGCCATAGCTTTATAAAAGATTTACTTTATTATGGTTACATTAAAAATATATATTCACCCCTTTAGCTGCAGTAGTATTGAATCTGTTTAAACTACCATAAACTCTTGCAGAATTAATTGCAACAATTTTGCAAGGCGTATTTTATGAACATTCATAATACTCAAGCATTTAAGCAATTAAATCATTATAATTTCTCCTCTTACAAATAAAGGCAAAATTATTGTATTCATACTGGTTGCCTATCTTTAACAAAATCCCCATAAAGCCAAGAATAAATTAAAATGATCGGGAGACACCCAAGTAACCAAATCACCAATAAATCAAAAGTAGTGAAATTTTAAGCTATGTTTAAGCCAAGTTGAACCCATACTGGTCTTACAATATTTTAAAAGAATAGTAATCTGTATGCTGCTAAAATAATAGGCTTGTAACCCAGGAGATATTAATGCTGAAGTTCAGTAACTGTATAAATGAACATGTCCTGTGTCTATGAGATTATGTGGCGACCAGAGTATCACGAGGGATGAAAAGGTCAAAGAGTGGTTTGTAACTCTACTAGCCTACAGATATCTGACTCAGCCTTTAAAAGGTCTGGTACCTGTAGGTCTGTGTGCATACAGTTCATGAGTGTTTTGTAGCTTACTCTGTCCATTAGATATGGCTGATGCCTGCCTGATACACTGTAATGGTTTTATCACACAGCTTCCTGAATGGCAGTCAGGTTGAGGTCACAAATTTAATTGTTTTGAAGTGTGCCTTTTCTTTGATTTTTGAAGAGCTTCTCAGTGTTTTCACAGTAAAAAGACATAAGGTAATGTATTTTGCAACTGTGAT
Source organism: Protopterus annectens (assembly GCF_019279795.1). Classification (NCBI taxonomy): domain Eukaryota; kingdom Metazoa; phylum Chordata; order Ceratodontiformes; family Protopteridae; genus Protopterus; species Protopterus annectens. The sequence continues at coordinate 1,595,784,026 of NC_056729.1, forward strand.
CACTTCCACCGCCTATTACACAGTATTGCAACAATGCTTTCCCGGTTTCACATATGATGTATGATCATGCTGAACAAGCATTCCATCACTATGATGTATCAATGCTTAAAACTATCTTTCAATGAGAATTCACTCATTTGAAATCCAAGCAACAAATGAATACTGACTAGCCAATTCATAAAGGCATTTTAGTTTTAGTTTTAATGTGGACATATTTTTATGAAATTAAATAAATATTGTTTAAATTCTAAGTCACAACAATAAGTCAGACAAGTCTTCTTCATCAAAACTAGCACCAAAATTAAATAAACTATGTTCTGTCTAGTACAACTATTTCTGATTGTCATACACATTTACCTTAATTATGAATTCATCATGGCATATGATATTTTTGACAGAAATATAATATTATACTCTTAAGGTCTACATTTTGCTGGTTCCATATAACTATGAAACAGAAACAAATAAATCTGTAACCTGTATTATGTCCTAACTGCATTTTTTACTGTTTTTCAGGTGCTGGAAATTGTTGAACTGAATAAGCCAACAAGAAGATCATCCAAATACATGTATACTTTAAGTTAATTCAGCTGCCAGAAGATTTATGATGTCTCAATTATTAAAAAGTATATACATGTAAGTTGTGTGGCAAGAGATTAAAATGTGATCTCAGTTTGCAGTAAGCAAATGATCTCTGAGTCTTATTGTCTTATTATTTGAGTGTATCAAAAACATTGTTTTGTATAGAAAATACATAGCTTAACCTAGCCAATCTGTTCTGTGTGTGTTCATTTTTTTTCTTCTTAGAAACTGATGACAATGACACTAAAGCACACTAGTCTAGCAATACTTATAGCATTTATTTTATTTTACGGTAAATGGATGCATTTACATGAATGAGCAAAACTGAGCATATCAACCTTGAATTCACACTTTTTTCTTTTGGTTCCAAATTTTATTGTGCTTAAGAATGGGCTGAAATTCTAGAACTTTACAAGCCATTAGTGGCTGGTACAGACACAGTGTTAGTTTTGAAGAAACTAGTTTGACCTTATTTACAGTATTTATTATAGTACTGTCTTAATGTTAATTACTCATTATTTATTTTCATTATTACTGCATTTTTCTGACTATTATTAATATCATTATGAACAATGGTCTGTGTAAAAAGTAATGAATGGCTAATAAAATAAAGAGGGAAATATACAATATATGGATACAAAAATTTATCTGAGACAATAAAAGAGCTGACTGCATAATCTTTCTGCCTCCCCCAACCAATAAACACTCTCCTGGTAGTGTATATTGTTTTAGCATTAGGTTATTAATATGAAAATCTTTTGTGAACTCTAAATGAAGTATCTGTTGTCAAAAGAAAAAAAAATATCTGCAATTTTCAGGCTGCTCTAATAATCAAAATTCTGTCAGACATACAGTAATGGGAAGGCAGAATATGTTATGAGAAAAAGTAAGTTGTTTTAAGTAATGAAAATGTCTGGTCAGGTGTCACGATGCCAAGATAATCTTATGGCTGGGCTTGTAAAGACCCCAGGGCCATTAGCCTAGTACACATCTATGAACCTATGAACTTCTAAATATCTATAGAAAGAAACAGAAATCACAGGCTGTAGGAAGTCTGAGCTTACTTGCAAACTTTACAAAATTAAGAGCATCCTTTAACTGTTTCTTCTAAAATATAGGCTGAATTCCAAGACCAACAAAAATAGACAGTAAACTGTATGTTGTTAACACAGTAGGAGCAGTAAGACTTTCTATAGTTTGCATGCTCTACATACTCTTTCTTTCTTTTTTTTTTTTTTGCAATAAAGGAAAAAATATGAGTCAACAGTTTCTTTAAAACAGGGAACATTTGACAAAAATGAAGAAGAAATGGCTAGGTTTAGAAAGGTTACTATGTGCTTTACGTAAGGTATACCCATTGCGGTAACCTTTATGTATTCAGAAAATGCTCTACTATGATGCTCTACATGGCCATGCTAAATGCTAATGAGGCATTCTGTGGGAGAGGCATATGCTAATTGTACATGTGCTCTCCCCAAGAGCTGTCTGCGGTAAGGCATTTATGCAGTCATGTGAATCAGAGAATCAGTTACCCGTGTACAGTAACACAGCTACTCGTAGCTGCATAAGTAAATGAACATGGCCAAAAGCTCCAGTTCAACATCAGCAGTAAAGGTAAGTGCCAGGGAGTTACCAGACAAGTAGTGTTAGCGGTGTGTGTGTGTGTGTGTGTGTGTGTGTGTGTGTGTGTGTGTGTGTGTGTGTGTGTGTGTGTGTGTGTGTGTGTGTGTGTGTGTGTGTGTGTAGATGCATGTGAGTGGCTTACTATAAAAATCTTGATAATCAAAACACTGAGATCAGGGTGTGTGTGTGTGTGTGTGTGTGTGTGTGTGTGTGTGTGTGTGTGTGTGTGTGTGTGTGTGTGTGTGTGTGTGTGTGTGTGTGTGTGTGTGTGTGTGTGTGTTTGTGTGTGTGAGTATGAATCTTTGTACATGGTGGGTATGTCATGCCTCCACAGTCCCTTACAATAATGAAACAATCCTGCAACACTGGGTTGTGGTGGGCCACTGGTTCATTCATACTGCTTTTTTTTTGAGAAAGTGCTTGCACTGAGGTCTGAAAACTGAGTAGTCAGTGAGTTCAACTAGGTCATAAGGAAGTAACTGCAAGAGCTTTGGGGAAGGACTGAGAAGCTAAGACTAGTAGAATGCAACCTGAAAAAGGATGTTTGCAAAGATGGACCATCTCAATCTTGGCTCCTATGGTTATAGCCAGTGATGGCTCATCTACAGCATGCACAGAATTCTGATGGAAGACTACAAGACTTCCCTTTCCAAAAAAAGCCACATCACACCAGTCTTGTAGGACATGCACTAGCTACAGATTGCAGCCAGGTATTTATTTAAAGTTCTGATATCTACTCTGCCTTTCACACCCTGAGTATGGCCTTTATACAGGAGCTGATGAGGCCCTATCTCCCAGTGAGGCATCTCAGATCCTTCAGGTTAAGGGCTGCTGGCAATTCCATGGACTCATTTAGAGACCTCAGAAAGATGGTCATTTGTCTCATCTTGTGGAAGCATACATCTTCCTTGATCCAGGCAAGTGATTCTCTACACTTATTTTTTAGAAGAATCTCTAGACCCCATCTAGTTTTCAAATCCTGTATTTATTTATTTTTATATTTTCTTATTTGTTTATTTTTTTCTATATGTATTGTTAAATTCTGCATCAGTGGTTTAGTTACAATGGCCACTTTTTACTATTCTGGGTTTTACACTGATTTGCATGCACAATGTTTAGAACATTAAGCATTTAAATACTCCAATATCACTGGCTTGGTCCTAATACATTATTTATTTATTATTTTAGAGTATTTACATGCTTAACATTCTAAACAGGTTGATTCTAGTCCGTCCAGCACTGAGGCAGTCTTCAGTCTTGTTCCAAGATGGACAATCTTTTTAATCTACTGATTAATAGCAATGACCAACGCACAGGCCTAATGCACTCAGACTGAGAAGGGGCTCCTATCTATTGTTTATAGATACGACAATTCTAAAAATACATTTATGTTGGAGCAATCACTGTGGAATTGGATGACAAACCAATAATGGTCTATAAAAGCACTGACCTCCTGATCCAGGGATTGTGGGTTTGAGTCCCATCTGAGTCTCTATGGGTCTGAGTCCCTAAAAATACAGACAGATAATTGGATATGGGTGGTTTCGGCTAATCAGAAAATCAGCTAGGCTTAAAATGACCCAACGATGGCAGTTAACATAGTATGGACCAGTAAACCATTGGACATATAGGTCACAGATGCAGCAAACAGCTTTGACATAAGAGGGGATGTGGACAGTTTTGATAAAGTACTTTGAAGAGAAAGGAGCCAAGAAGAACATTGTCTCTGGCTTTTACTGGCTGCCACTTAGTCTTAGGAAGAATGAGAAATTTATTTCATTCCTTGGGGAGTTTGATATGAAGCAGCAGATTTTATTTGAGAGAGTTTGAATAGTTGATATGTTTTTGGCAGAGGCAAACAAGGAAAGTCTGTACTCAAGTTGTATGAGAAGGCTACCGTTGCCTTTAACTGTTCTGGCAAGGGTAGAGAGGAACTGAGAGATTTTGTTGTTCCAGAAATGTAGGTAATTGATCTTGGTATCTAGTTTCTCAATATGTTCATGAAATTTGAGGGAGTGGTCTAGCTATGTACCCAGGGATCTACTTTTAAATAACGAAATTTCATTACATCAAACTGCAAAATGTAGAGAACAATAACACAAAATCTCACTTCATTGAAACTTAACAACATCGACTCCTGAAATATCGAAGAGCAAAAACAAATAACAACTGCCTACTCTCCACCTACTCAAAATTGTAACTAGTTTTGAACTCCTACACTTTTGCATGGGGGCTGCATCCCCTGCATCCTCCACACCCCCACAGATTAAATATACCAACTCCAAGATCGCACTACATTGAGAAAAACTGCAAACTATGGATACACTTTCCAACATAACATTGCGATTAAAACACCGACAATGCAAAATTCTAAAAGGTTAAGGATCCAATTTTACGTTGTTAACAATACATTTAAACACTAAGGGAATATGTTTAATTATACAGTGACCCCCCCCCATTAATATTACAAAATGTGCATGCTCATTGGTCAGCGTGCCCAATGTAAATCTCACTTATACTAATGGAAAAAGGTCCAGTTGCCTGGACTTTTTCCATTAGTATAAGTCTTTAATTTTTTATTGTGTTAGACAGCAACAGAGAAAGGAAGAGCTCCTTTGCTGTAATCTCACTATGTTAAATGAGTTTAACATAGTGAGACAGCTTTAAGAAAAGCAACAGAGATCTTCCTTTCTCCGTTGCTTTTTTTAAAGCTGTCTCGCTATGTTAAACTCATTTAACATAGTGAGACAACTTTAAAAAAGCAACGGAGATCTTCCTTTCTCCATTGCTTCCTCTACACAAAGCTCTGATGTATTGCATAAGCATATGCATGCGCAGTACATCAGAACTGCCCCAGGATACCAGACAGCTGCGGAAGGGCAGCAAGGAAGCATTATACAATGCCATTATTTAAGAAAAGTATTTTTTTTCTTAAATAATGTCATTGTATAATAGCAATAACCCACTTCTGGGTGTGGGTAATGCAGGATTTATCCACGGTTGTCTTTGTTTGGTCACTCAGGCTTCGACCTCGTGACCAAACCACACCAACTGTGGGTAAATCAAGCATTACCCACCCAGGCGTGGGTTATTGCTTAAATACACCACTGCCTCTTTACATATATGCAGTATGCCCTTCAGCAAACGTCGGACATAACGTTCACACTACAGGGCTTGCAGAAACTGTGCAGGCAACAGCAGTATGTTAAAATGTATTGTACTGTTTCTTATGACAAGGATAATCATCTGTTTTTAATAGTTTAAAATATAAAAAAATCTGTTCTTGTTTTAGAAGCAATGTTAAGGTATGGTAGTAAGAAGATGTATCTGTTTAAAAAATGTACAGTATTTACATATATATACAGACTGCAAATTGTAGCAGAAATATCTATGACCACAACTACAAGATGTACCTGTTTTTAATATTAGCATTATTTAGGTTATTAGTTACAGGTAAGTAGTTTAGAAGCAGGAAAGGACTTTCTACAAAGCACTATTCGATATTTTGATATTCAATATAGCAAAATTTCGACAAAGTGACATTCGATCTTGGAAACTTTCAGCATTTGTGGAGTCATGTTTCAATGGAATTTTGAGAGGAGTCAGAGCTATAGAGTGTGAGCTGGCATAGATCAAGGGAGAGTTTATTAATGAAGACTGAGAACAGAATTAGAGTTTTGTGGGACACCTGAGTGACTGTAGACAGTGTCAGAAAGATTAGACCATAATTTTACCTTGGATCATCTGTTAAGATAAGAAGTCTTCAAAACATCAAAACAGCTGTTGGATAATAAGTCCACCTGCCCTGCTGACTTCTTGTTGATAATGCTGTAGATTTAAATGCCATTGCAGCCACAATAATATCACCCAGTAAGAGACATTGCGGAGGCAATTTATCATACTCTGCTTAACGAGTACCATGTTCTCTGAGTCTGTATGGACAATGCATCTATGACTTTTACAATGTTCTGCTGCTGATTTGTCATAGTTAGAATTAATGATACTGTTCCATAGAGGCTGAATGCTACTATACTATATTTAATTAATGTTGTTACAGTAAACTGAGCAAAGGCTATATGCTATTAGTATGTGCAGGATGTTGAATACCCTTTATATTGAGCTGTAAAAGCTGTAATGAAGACCTACCGAGTAGAATTAGCATAACTATATGCAATATTGCTTAATACTTGGTGCTGTAATGAACTAAAAATAACTGAAACATTCCTCCAATTAATTAATACTGTCTTCTGCTATACTGAACTTTAAATATAATTGCTGCACTCATGGTTTTTAAGCTTAATTCATTAGCACCTATGTGGTGTGGAATGTCACACCTCTAGCAGCCTATATACATTTTGTATGATTTTTCTAAAAAAGTAAAGTTAAAAAGCATAAGATAAATAAATAAAAACATTTTGTGAAAAATAAAAGCTATTAGAACTATACATATGGCAATGTTGTCAGTACGAAGTGTTCTTTACAGGGATAATAGTGTTTTCCATAAATACTATAATATATCATAATGCACACAAACACCAAATTATATTTTTTCTAAACTTTCATAAATAAATTTTATATCTTGAAAACTATACAACCTAGACATATAATGTTAAAACATTTTTGTTAACCAGACATACATTTTCACATGACAACAAGCAATTCCTCTATAAGTGCATGTTTGAGATATTTTTTGGATCTAACACCCTTTTGAGGAGAATATGACTCATTTTCAAATAAAGTTACTTAATCTTAATGTGAATGGCATCAACTCCCCGATCCGTACCTGGGTCAAGCTGCATAGTCCAGACTTTTTAGCACTATAAGAGGTTTATTTACCATATGCTGAGATTGTTAACCTCACTTCTTGGGGTTATGATATTGCAGCTGCAGCAACACATTCTAAGACAAAGCACAAAGTTGTAGTGGCTTTAATCAGAAGAGCTGTCCACATATCATTACTCTTCAGCATTGCTCCCTTCCACAGGAGAAGTAACACAAGGGATTTAGAAGATGGACAATAAAATACTTATAGTAGTCATTTTATATATTCATCCTACAGCAGGGTTAAGGTCAGTATAAAACTTCTTAATATTATCCAAGAAGAAATTGAGGCATCACTTATTCACATGTGTGATCTTAATAGTATTATGGACCCCTATGATACCACTGCCACCTATTATGGACTCATATGATATCACTGACACCTGTTATATACCTGTATGATACCACTGCCACCTATTATGGACCCCTATGATACCACTTCCACCTATTATGGGCCCCTATTATACCACTATCTCCTATTAGGGATCCCTGTGATACCACTGCCACATAATATGGACCCGTATGATAACACTGCCACCTATTATGGATCCCTAGGATACCACTGCCACTTATTATGGACTTGTATGATACCACTGTCACCTATTATGGGCTTCTGTCATATCACTGTCCCCATTATGGACCCCTATGATACCACTGCCACTTATTATGGAACACCTGGGCTGGAAATGTGTCCTTTCTGGATCTGGGAGTTCAATACTCTGGGTTTCCTAGGCAATTCAAATATCACTCCTCATGCTTTAGCACATTTACCGAACATATTTTGACACTCATCTATTTGATATCTTTATTAGTTATGCAGTACTTCCTTGTCCAGTTCTGACAATGATACTCTAGAATGCATCCTTCCAGGACACCCTCCTTTTCCACTCATATCCTGGAAACTTTTACCATATTATACCAGGTTGCCAGAATTTAAACAGCATCTTTCAGAAGTTTTTCAAGAATTCTTTGAAATCCAAGTGAGGGGTAACTATTAATTCCATTTTTTATGTAACACGTTTAAAGGATTTCTATGTGCCCCTCTTTGATCCAGGGTGTTTGGAAAAATAGAATGCAGAATTGTATGCTCTTCAAAGGCAATGTCAAAATTTGATGACCCCCCCCTCCCACAAATGTCCAACACCCCAGCTCTTCACATGCAGTTATCCCAACACTGAGGGGAAAATTCCATCATTAACATCAAGAATGAGATGGCCCAGTATAGACTCCATCTACAGCATTATGAGATTTCCCTGTCAGTCTTCTTCAGACTGACAAGACAATCCAGACACATGGCAACTTCTCATAGGCCAATATCAATAGGGATGACACAAGATTCCTCCCAACTATCATCCGTTGCCAAGGTAATGACATGATTTCATTCTTATTACACTATTATGTATGGAATCACTCATTTTCAAGCAGATACTCTGAACTCTATCTGGATTAGGAGTCAGTTTCCTCCCGTACTTTCTAAACTGGCTCATGCAAAAGCAAGAATTTACTAAGACAATTATATCCTTAAGATTAGGTAAAGCCTCAGGACCAGATGGAATTCCTTCAGAGATTTACAGAATCCTTCCTCCATCAGCTTCTGATTTCCTGTGATGGACCTCTAGAGAATCAGCTGCAGACTTCTCAGTCCTTCCTTCCTGGAAGCACTCCTTTCTTCTTCCAATAATCAAACTGGGTAAAGACCCCAACCAGCCATCTAGCTATCACCCTATCTCCTTAATTAACATGGACAGTAAAATATATGCAGACATCTAGGCATCACCCCTTTCCATCTTTTTACCAGCATTAATCCCAACCATTTTGGCGGGATTCATTAAAGGGTACTTCTCTTACCATCATGTTCTAAGAGCAGCTCACTGGCTTGAACAGGGATGTCTGTCTGAAGTACCTAGAGCAATGTTGCAGGTAGATGCAGAGAAAACATTTGATAATGTTAATTGGCTTTAATTAACACAAGTTTTATTGACCTTTCATTTACCACAAGTCTTTATGGATTCAGTCAATAACCTATACCATGGATCAGTGTTGGCAGTCCATATGGGTCCATATGTAACTGTTTCAGTAAAGATTGAAAAGGAGTTCAACAACGGCTACCACTGGTGCTTTTGCTTTTCATCCAAGTTATGGAACCCTTGGCAGAAACCTTGAAGCAGTGATTGCTTTTTCTTTTGGCAATCAGAACAAGTAGTTGGTACTAGCGGAATAGCTTTGTTTGCTGATAATCTTGTAGTTTATTTAAGATAACCATATTTAACACCTTCCTTGTTGTTTAGGAAACTTTAATGACTTAGCAATCTTTTTCTGGTTACAAAGTAAACCCCTCCTAGTCTATTCTTTTCACATCTAATTTTACTTAATCTCCAGGTGATGTTATTGCCCACAGTTGTGTTTTGAACCACTCAGTTTTCACTCAGTATCCCTATGGCCCTGACTCCCAGAGATATGAAGTTAGCTGTTATCTAACATCTCCAAGGCATTCTCAACCTGTATATTTCTGATTGGGAAACCTGAAAGCTTTTCCTGGAACTCAAAATATTTTGGTTAAAATGGTATTAGATCCTAAGCTTTTCTTCCATCTCCAGGGACTTACTAAATGGCTCCCCCTTTAAAACTTTGAGATGCAGTGACAGATTCTGAAGTTTTTTCTGGTCCAGTTATACAGTCAGAACATTGGGAGGAGAATATTATGCTTCTCATCAAGAAGGGGCATTCGGCTCTTCAGCCTTTTTACTTCCTATCAAGCAGGAAATGTTCAGACTTTAGGAGATGTTTACTTACAGGGTTGCTCATATCCTTGGTCAGTTATGATGTTGGCTGCCACATACCCTCATCTGTACTCTTCTGTGGGAGTCCATGAGAAACATGATAGGTACACTAATTACTTATTGTTGATAATTGCGTTATGGCCATATGAGTGGCCTTTCATTCAAAAGCCTTATCTGTGGGGATATAGCAATACCTCAACACATTCTATCAGGTTTTGCATTCATCCCTACTTAAGATAGATCCCACTATGTTGTTAGGGTTTAAGCCATTTCCTACAGGCACCCAGCCATCATTTTCTTTAGCCAGAGTATTTAGTGGCATTTTTTTTTTTTTGCTTTTCATCTGTTTGTTAATGATTTCAAAACTTTTGCAGAGTCCCAAATAGAACATGATTTATCTCAGACTGGTCTGGAATATTATTTTCAACTTTCTTCCATGATTAAATCACTGACAGATCTTAATTTTCATGATTCCAGTTCATATTATTCCACCCTACAGGTGTTTGTATCGGTCTTTAAGTATAATAATGTTGTCAAACCAAACATTTCTACCTTTTCCTTGTTATTAAAGTCCTGTAATTATCAGATGACTTTAAGCATACAACACCTGCTAGAAACAGAAATGGGACAAATCATACCAAACACATGCCTGGTGAGCATCATGAAAACATCCTTAAGATTAACCTCCTGCCTTAAATAAAATACATATGCTTGAAAGTATACACATAGACTATTTCTCACACCAAATCTTTTGTCCAGTTAGATTTCTGATCAGACTTTTCCATGTTGGAGGTGTAATGCTACTGAAAGACTAATCAGTTGGAAACATATTATAAGGATCTGCCCATCACTGAAGCAATTCTGGATGGAGCTCTGGACTAATGCTGACAGACTGCACCATACTAATCCATGGGACAGGAAAACTATTATTTTGCATGGGATTAATGGCAATGCTCAAAACTCACCCTTTCTTTTATTAATCATGGTGCTCACAGACAAAAGGACTATACCTCTGAATTAGCAGATTCTATCACTTCTGAGGTGGGTGGAACGTAGAGAAATCCTTCAAGATGTTTATCTGGCTGAACTCCAGGAAGGTGTGAAATTAAGTGAAAATCATTTGTTTGTTAGGAGATGGGCCTCTATCAAAGATAGTCTAGTTTCTGTTTTATCTTCATTAATTTTATATCCACAAAAAAACTTAGAATGGTCTCAGAATCTTCCACAACACCACAATGCAAATGTTTCCACTACTCTACTCATATACATCTCAGTTTACTCTGTCAAATGCTTTCTCTGCATCAAAAGCCTCCACCGACAGCAGTATTTTCTTACATTTTGCTTCCCTCTGTATCATAATTGTTCTATTAATGTTGTTAAATGTTTGCCTCCTCTCCACAAAACCACACTGATTCATATTTGCCAATTTTGGCAAGACCTTTGCCATTCTTCTAGCCAATATTGACATAAAACCTTTGCAATCACACTTTAAAATAGAAATGTTCCTATACAAAGCTGGATCTGATGGGCTTTTACTAACTTTAGGTATTATAGGCACCACAGCTTTTTTTCAGTGATGTTGTTGCACCTCCTCCTTTTAAAATGCTATTTGAACAAAATCTTCCAGATCTGTATTACTATCTTGCATAGTTTGTTTCACTAAATATGTTAATACTGAATTTGAGAACTATAAATAAAGGCTAAAAAAAGAAAACATGTATTCATAAACAGATTTTAAATATCTTACAGAAGAAAAGCTTCTCAACCCACTCGACATGGCTTCCATTCTTCACATAACTCCAATACCACTCTTCTAGCATTTACTGAAACTGTCAATAAAGCCAGAGATAACAGAATACTACTGTCTTCCTTATTTTTAGATTTTTCAAAGGGCTTCAACATGGCCTGACACACCACTCTCATCCATCAAATGTCAACCCGAGGATTATTATTATCACCCACCCTGAACTGGTTCAAAAGCTATGTGTCTCCTCAGCATCAGTCAGTCAGATGGCAGTCCACCCTATCACCCTTCCTCCCTGTCACCACAGTAGTACCACATTGTACTATCCTTGGACACCTACTCTTTAATATTCTCACTAATACACTACATGCATCCAAGTTCCATTACTCCAACATATGGATGACTCAGTACGTATATGCTCATCCAATAATATTACACAACTACAGCACATAACCCAAGTAGCTTTTACTTCAACTGAGAAATGGATTCAAAATTTCAACTCATGCTAAATCCAAAGAAAATGAAACTACTACTTTTCTTTCCAAAATCCCTATCATATGAAAAAAAAGTAATTTCAAAGTTTATTCTCTTAACAATACATCCATTGAAGTTGCTTCCAATAGAAATCTATTAGGTATGCTAATTGATGATGACCTTAAATTTGATCTGCACATCCAAGGCACTATAAAGAAAACTCGTCAAAAGCTTGGTATGCTATACAGAACTAAAAATTTCCTTACTAAATTTACTAAAAATACACTAGCTACTACTTAACTTCTCCCTCCCTTCTCCATGGTAGCCTTATTCTAACAAACCTCCAGACATCACAAAAAAAATGAAATAAAACTTGAACAATGCTATAATAAAATAGACAAATCCACAGCATGTCCAACCACGGGCACCAACCACAAAACAATACATCCATTCTCAACTTAAAACTCATGCCTGTAGCTTATATAAAACAGTTCTTAAAGAATATGAAAATATGTTCTACCTCTGCAGATAACATCTCAAGTGAATACCTAGAAATAGCAGCAGAAAGTGTTGCCTACCCAGTTTCAATTCTAATCACAAGATCCATCCAAGAATCCTATGTTCCCTTCCTGTGAAAAGCTCCTATATCATTCCATTATACAAAGGGGGGGTGCATTCACAGGATCTTCTAACCTTAGACCCATAATAATCTTATCTCTGATATCTAAATTACTGGAACAATGCATACATAAACAGCTTTTAAAATACCTTACAGAAGGAAAGCTACTCGCCCCCACTCAACATGGCTTTTATCCTATAAATAGCACCAATTCCAGTCTAATAGCATTTGTAGAAACTGTCAGTAAAGCCAGCGATGATAGCAAACTAATATCCTCCTTATTATTATATCTCCCTCCCCAATCTTCTCTATGGTAGTCCCAGTCTAACAAACCTCCAGGCATCACAAAACATAAAGCTTGAACAATGTTATAACAAAATAGCCAGATCCTCAGCAAATATCCCTTTCCATGCTCACCACTGCATAGCACTCAAATCTCCCAAATGGCAAGGATTACCACACCAACTAACCTACAATTAATCACTGTCTTAAAAAAACATCCATAACACCAGTAGCCATCCTGTATTAAGTAATCTCCTCCCCAACTAGATCCCTAACTGAACATTCCAACCCAAAGACCATAACCCTCTGCTAATCTACAAACCTCACAAATCCATAGGACAGAATTTATATGCATACTAGGTTGCTAAATACTGGAACTATCTAATAACACCCTTCAGGAATGGTCAAAGCTATCAATCTTTTCAATCCCCCTTAAAAGACCGTCTAAATAACTCTTGACTATGCTCAAGGTTCATAGGTAAGTGCAATACCTCTCAACCTCTTAGAGTAAGAAATCTAGACAAAGCCATAAAAAAGTGGTACAAACAGGCACATTTTAAATATTGCTCTTACAAACTTAGAAAGTTGATAGAATAACAGGTTTTGCATTAAAGTGAATTTTCTGAATGGTATGAAGTCAAAAACTCAAATTTCTGTCATTATTTTCTAACTTCAGTCTTTAATGATTTGCCACTAATTTGCCAGAAAGCCACAATTTTATGAAAAATGGACCAAAAATATAAGGCAAAAATCTGGACATTCTGCAAAAATCTGTACAGATGAGAGGTATGGTAAAAGCTAGTCTTACTGGCCCTGTACACCCTCTTAAGCCTAGCCAGTTTTCTCTTGGTGAGAATCAAACCCTGTACTTTTTGTCTGTGAGGTAAACACCTTAGCCATTATGCCAGCCCCAACCCCCACTTGTTTAATGCAAGGATAATTTAATCATACCTTCCTTATCTTATGCCAAGTAAAATATCACTCCCCCTACCTTTCTCCTCCCCTCCCCTAACCATCTCTCTTTCCACCTTAACTCATCTTGAATTGGTAGAGCTTGCCAAAAAATGTATTAAGTATTCTTCATCGGAAAACTTGTCTTAAAACTCTGCATGTATATGTTTACATATATATTTTATGTCATGCGTTGTGGAGCTTTTCTTACCACACCACCACTAAAAATGCGTAACTCAGCTACTTGTTTTTTCCAAGAAAACAAATGTCAATCAATCAATAAATTAATAAATAAGTTTAGGGTTGATGTCACTGTGTTAAATGATGCTAGCTTGTGTGTGTCAAACAGAAGCTGTGTGGGTTAGTAAGGATTACTTCCTTGTAAAGTGTAGATAGGTGTATACCCCACTAACTTTCTTGTATGTCACAAGCGAAGTTTAGATGAGCCTAGACAAATCTTTTGTTTTCCTTTGAAGTATGTCCTGGGGGATAGTATTATTAAAGTAGAGGAGACTATATCATTAAAGTTTCTCTCATGGAACACTGAAAGGTGATTAAATCCAAAAAAAGAAAATATCACACAAATTTAGGCAAGAGAGCAGCCAGACTGTACTAATCCAGGAAGCAAATGCAGGCATAGAGCAAGCAGTATTGGTAAGATGTAAAGACTTTAATCAGGTGGTTGTAGATCTTAAGCTGGTGGTGGTGGGGCCTTTATATACCTACTAAGGCAGTTGATCCACAGTAGTAAGAGGTTACGAGTAATCTAGACAAGAGAATTCCATGAATCCATGAAAAACTGTAACCTTATGCTCCTAATTATCATGACCTGAGATTCCATTAGCAAGCCTTCAGCGAACTGAAGGAAAAGGCGGAGCAACCAGAATTTAAGCTAATTGGAGGAGATCTTAATGCTACACTAGATTATGAACTTGAAAGACTATTTACAAAAAAGCAGATACATATTCAGTAATTTTACAGTATGTAGCAAAAGATGTTCCTGTGAGATTGTGCTAAATCCAAAAGCAGTCTACTTTCTCAAAAATGTTGAAGAAGCAGGCTGGCAGATTATTGTTATTTTTTTTCTGGGGAAGCAAATTCTTCTGGTCTCAACTGAATGGATGGAAAAAAAGGAGAGATACATTTTGCATCATTTATCAGTAGCATTGTGCATCACAACCTTCTTGGCACTGAAACCCTGCACTACCAGGGTGCTCTCTGCCACTTTAAACCACATCTCAGTAACTTCACAGATTTCGGTATTCACAAGCATGAGGAGGGCTTGGAGGGCATGCAGATTTTTTTTTTTATTTATACCCCTGGCATTGATCAGTAACACACTGTGGTTAAGTTGAATTAACTTTGTTATGTTGGTATTTTTTTCAATCTGACATTGCCTAAAAAAGGCAGTATGCGGGTGGGTAAAGTTTTAGTCAGTATTTAAAAGCCTATAGAGGAAAGGTGCAGACCATTCTTGGCAAAACAATGTAGTCTGTTAACCATGTTTTCCTAAGCTGGCAAATATTGGATCCCCTTAGAATGACACCAGAAATCCAGCCAGTTGCTGAAATCAATCATTTTGTGCCAAAAGTGTGGCATCATCGTTGGTGATGGTACTATGCTACTCAGTGCTAGGCTTATACCAGCCTGAGACACATAGTCTGAAAGTTCCATAATGTCTCTCTTTATATAGTCCAAGGAGATGCATCTCGGGTCATTTGTACCTACATGGACTATGATGGAATCCTACTTGTACCTGTTGTGTAATGACTTGAGTGTGGACATGTTTTGGTAGATCCTGGCTCCAGATAAGCCACTAACAGTTATTTTCTCTTTGTTCATACTGGTTAGAGGGGCATCAGTATATCTTACAATGGAGTCCCATATGATTAGAGTCCTGGGACGTGTGTTTGCTTCCCTTATGGACTTAGTGTTTGTGGCTCCACTGAGAGTGACAGTATGTGAGATGTTAGGGGTTTCTTTTTTCTGCGTGCCTTTGGGATTGCTGAAGTATTAATAGCTTTGACAACAGGTAGTCTAGGAGATCTTTGTTGTTTAAGAAGATTGCTTTTCAGTGTCTCAACATGCATCATTCTGTGTGTGTGTGTGTGTGTGTGTGTGTGTGTGTGTGTGTGTGTGTGTGTGTGTGTGTGTATGCACTGTGTGCTATGTGAGATGGGCGTTGTGTGTGTGGTTCCAACAACCTGATGTGCACTTGTATGTGAAAATTTAACCTCCAGTATAATTTTGTAAGTACACCTCTCACATAATCTATCTGTTTCTTTATGGATTAAGTGGTTATCAGTAAACATGAGACAATTGCTACATTGTCTCAAGTTGCCCATATCCTCCAAATTGGCTACAGAGAAGTTAGGAAATTGCATATCCATAATGTATACTCCTTTGGTAAGCTACAAGGGGGTGGTCTATTGGGGTTAGAAGGCTTAGAAACCACTTAAACTAAAAGTAAACTGCTGAATAAACAAAGAACGCCACAGGAGCAGCACCAACGTGAAACCAAAATTATGCTTAATGCATAAACAGCAAACATGACAATGCAGCATGACCGCTGCTAACCACAGCAAATAAATGAAACAATAGAGCCGGTGTAGTATTAAACGCTTTTCGTCTGCACAAATACACAGACTTCTTCAGATACTAACACACCGTACACACAGTACTTTAAATGGGATGTTGAAGTCACATGATTAAAGTTCCGCTTAGAATTAACCCTTTACTGGTTTAAATAAACCATTTCTTTGTGTCAGTGTTATAAGTATTATGATAAAATGTCAAACATTCAACAACATTATACCACATTGTGAAACTTTATAACGTTAAAAATTGTCAATTAAAATTTTAAAGAATTAAAAAACTTTACTAAATTGTGTGAACACTGTGTAACATCTTGTTTATGTAGCTCAGTAGTTTATTTGTAATTTTCAGTAATAACTGGCACTTTATATGTTTGTGCGTTGTATTGTCCCAAGGATTCAGCATCTCTACCATACTACCCGAATTTACACTTTATTCCATATGCTTCATGAATAAACAGCAGGAAAAAACTTTTTATATATATATATATATATATATATATATATATATATATATATATAGTAAATAACTATAGATACTCTTATTTAATATGTTCTTATATATAGTGTATAAGATTGGTGGTGACCGTGCTATACTCACAATGCCACCACCATGTACACCAGTATGTAGATTAATATGAAGAAAGGGGAAATGTTTTTTATTTTTATTATTCTTGTTATATGTTTCTACTTTGTGCTTACTTCTACCATTTATCTTAACCAGTTTCTTAACTTTAATATACAAGTTAATGAATATAATTCATTTAGACCTGGTGACCTACATGCGTCAAGTCTTAATTGCCACAATAATTCCATTTTCTCTAAGAGTAGAGATTTTGAGTCTCTTCTTATCATAGCTTGTACCTTGTTTTCCTGGTCCAATATTTGTTCAATTACTTTGAACTTGATTGAGTGATTGGGGTTCTCCACACAATGTTTTGCCAAGGCATTATCTTGTTTACATCTGTTTATTGCATACATGTGGTCATAAATTCTATCTCATAATCTTCTGTCAGTTTTGCCCACATAAAAAGATGGGCATATCTGACATTGAGCTATATAAACCACTGATCTTGAATTACAATTAAATTTGTTTTTAAGTGTGTAATTTCTGTCTCTAATCAGAAATTTATTTCCAATGTCTATATATCTATGGTAATTACACATTTCACATCTCAACATGCCTACAGTCCTGTGTGTACTGTTGTACTGTCATTCTAAAATGTTTTTAAAATTTTTACCCCTCCTGTATGTAATCACTGGGGATACTTCTACTTTTTGAGCAATTTCTCTATCTGTTGTAAATAGGTGACAATTATTTTTTAAAATGCCCATGATTTCCTTAGCTCTTAAGTTAAATGTTAAAAGAAAACTGATGTTTTCATTCATTACGATGGCATTAGACCCAGGTCTAGTTATGGGGGAATCATGCGAGGTGTTGATGTCCTCAGTGTTTTCAGATGGCACTTGAGTTGTTAACTTTGAGTTTATTAGCACTGACCATGCTCCATTATTTAAAATTGGTTTGTATATTCCTTTGTCACGCTTCCTTTGGACTTCAATAGTGATGTTTTGGATTAAGTCAATTGGGTAACCCCTGTGTGTAAACATGTTAGTCAAGTTATCACATTCTGCTATGAAATCATTCTGTATAATAATCATTCTCGCTGCCCGTACTAATTGCTCCTTAATCACAGATTTTTTTCTGGTGAAAGGGGTGCGAGCTAGTATAGTGCAAGAGTGAATTTGAGTGTGTACTTTTTCTATAAATCTTAGCTGTGTAGTATTGTCCTTGGATGTTTTTATGTAGTTCGACATCCAGGTAGCTAATGTTAAACTCCTGATAGTCACTTGTGGACTTTAAAAAATCAGTTGTAACGTTAAAATACTTGACTAATTCTCTTGCTACCTCACTTCCTCCTATAATAATGAAGAAGATGTGGTCCAGGAAGTCTGTGTAAAAAGAAATACTAGTTTTTAAATGAGCATTTTCAAGGACAAACTTGTGTTCCGAGTATGCCATAACTAAATTGGCAAAACTGCCTCCACATGGGGACCCCATAGCTACCCCGATTTTTTACAAGTATATGTCATTATCAAATGCAAAAAAATTGTACTCCGAAACTATGCCTAATAGTTGTTCAATTAATCTTTGTTCTGTGTCATTTGCCCCTTTTGATCTAATGAATTTGATAACCCACTCTATGCTCATATGGTGTGGAATAGATGTGTATAAATCACAGACATCTACTGTTAGAAAATTACTCACCCTTACCCAGTAAGCAACGTCCATACCTCCATTCACTTACTTTACTTATGAAGCAGCGTCCCACCACTCACTTCATTTACCATTTATTGAATTACACATCCAACCAAATAAGCAACGTCCTTACCTCCGCTTGCTTATTTTATTTGCCAAGCAGCGTCCAACTGCTTCCTTTCCTTTTCCAACTCATTTAAATGAACATCCAACAGCAGAGGGGGAACAGAAGAGGGCAAGCCTGCCCCTCTTCTCCACCCACCAGCCTCAGCAGGCTGTTCCCCCTCTCTCCTACCAAACGTCCGACAACCTACTCACTCATTAAAGGGTCTTAATCCAAGCATCATTAGGTAGACTCCATCCTCTCTAACCAAACTAGACCTGTGTTCACACCTCCCAAATCCCTGTCACATAATTATCCAAAGTGGCCAATTTTCTAAATGGCTGAAAGAAAAACCCTGATCCCTCCCCAATGCAAAATTTACCAGCCATAATCTCATAACATAGCATAGCCCTTGTATTTTAACTAGACTCTCACTTAACTACCAGTAATAGCTCCACAATGATTCCCAGGTTATTATCTGCCAAATGCCCCACCAAAACACTAAACCCACACCCCAAAACCACACAAGCACAATTGCACTATCATGTCTAACTGCAGCCCTGTTTAACTGCCCAATGTACTTATTAAAATTCAAAATGAAACCTTCTTCCAATCAGTATTGTAGTAATCCACATTACCAACTTTTTGATATAAACATTCAATGACATTCTAGCATGTTCTGATTAACAAACCACCCTCCAAATTACTGATAATCCATATTCATGTCAATACCTACCCAGTGATCCACCAGAAATCTAGGAAGTCCAATGCAGCCCAAAATGAGGCCATGTAGCTGACACACCATCATGTCCAACTGCAACTCCCTTTTTCCACCCAATGGATCTACTAATGATTAAATGAAAATTATTTTTATAATGGATCAATTGTATAGTCACCCTGGCATCATACCCCCTATCCTTATAAAGCAACAACCATCTGACAACTGAAATCCACCTTGCTAATGACTTCAGACCCAAGAAAGAACCACACAAATCATAGCCCCATGACCCTCTATTTGTGAAACACCACACCTTGCAATCAACTCACTTGACAGTACCAATATCCACTAACCTTCCCACTAACAAACCTACCTTAAATCTTCCAGCATTTGCATGACTACTCAAGATTTTGAAATTAACATAAGCCTAACACTCCAACAACTGCAGCAGTCACAGAGGAATCCTCCTTACCCAACAGAAATGCCCCACCTTTTTCATGTGAACAAACAAATAAATTCAAGAATCCATCCCACCAATCTCCTATCCCCTGACAACAGCAACACAATTTGACCCAACAAATAACACCCCCATCATATGACTGCTGCCACATGCATCTAATCTCTCTAACTTAGCACGCCTCAGATAGTAGCACCAACAATCCATACCACTGCCATATTAACCAAGTGAAAATGGACTCTAATCCCCCCAACTGCTCCTGCTAAACTATGATGCCTGCTAGATTGGAACCCATGCCAAAGTCTCACATCCTTCCTTCAGTCATCCTACTCTGGTGACAGACCAACCACAAACTAATCCCACCAACAGTATAGCCCAGCCACTCTTCCTATCACATTGGTAACCAATGGAAATTCCCATGAATAATACAATGTGCCTACCAACTCAGCATCCTTAATCCACCAGTTACCCTTGGATTTTCCATTTAAAGCTTTCCTTTCAACATGTCACCTTCCACATCCAATAACAAAACAAACATGCCATGCTTAATTATTACAACTTCAACCTAGCCCCTGAAACAGCTAGTTCCTATCCCTCAACACTCATACCTGCAATGTTCCCAAAAACCCTACCTACTGTTAAATCGCGCATATAACACACCCCGTTCTATCAGCCCAAAGAAAAGAGTAGCAATCAAACAGTAACCTACCCATCCCCCATTCCTCCCGCACCATAACGTCAGAAGCATTACCTTCCTTGTAAGAAACAACTAGTCCTGCAAACTGACCCCCACACTCCTTGATTCAATAAAAGTCCATGAGGAAATCCCATCTATTACCCACATAGCAAAATCAGGCTGCTAAGCGATACTGGCAAGGGAAAGGCTGTATCCTACTGCAACAAGCCTCCATGCTCTATGGGAAAACATTTCCTCCAAGGGAAATTAACACCCCAAGATCCCCTCATCTGAAAAGGACTAAACACAACCTTATTCACTAGGACAGTACCCCATCTGAGGATGGGTCCCAAACTCCCCATAATTAAACCTTAATGCCTGCTTCAATGATCTCCTGACATATATCATCCTTACAAGTCCCCATAGTGCTCATATGCCAAACCCACTAACGCCAAAATGAGGAGGTAAAACTGTATCACTACCTGGAAGCACAATCCACACAGCTCCATCAGTCAAAACCAATTTACCTCAATATCCAGCACCTGATGAGACCACATCCTTCGGACCATTAGCTAATATGACCCTGCGCTGAATCATCTGTGACCGCATTGTGTAACACTCCAACTGGTGAAAGACCCATCATAGCACCACCATCTGCAAAGAAAAATGAGATGTAAATCATCTGACATAGAAACACACTCTAACACAACCTAGCCCCCTAAATGCCCTCAGTAACTCCACCTTCCCTTGCCACATCCAAGGCCCTCTTACAACTTGGGGGGAATTATTAGGCAAGTACTTGTGTATACACCAACTGCAGTATTGGGATGCATGTACAAGTAGCGTGTGCTCATCTTGCCTGTTTACCTCTGCACTGTGAGGCTGGGCCATAACTGTGCCACTGAATTCCAAAACGGCAAGAAGTAATGGGCAACGTTCTTCTACCTCCCCAACTCTTGGTCAGCTTCAACATAAATAACCACAACAATACACAATCCGGTGAAAGCTGAGTTTGAAAACAAACCAAGAACACTTTAAAAAAAACTCAGCAGGCACACTGGACCCAATAAAGGCAGCTGAAAATCACACAGCTTTTATAACCAAGCACCAAACAGTATCAAAAGCACTAATAGTCCAACACCATAAAAACGTTTAATGGTAAAAAAGATTAAGCGCTTTCATTACTCACAGGGAACTTCAACAGAATACATTACCACAACTAAAAATAATTTAAATAGAATCACTAATTGTAATAAATTAACTTATTAAAGTTAGCACACTGTTCATTGGTTGCTCTCTAATTACAATCAATTAAATGTTAATACACCATGTAGTAAACACCTTATAAAATCCTTTTTTAAAAGGTATATCACCATAAACAACTCAACCCACTGAACTCACTCTCCCAGGCAGTCAAACTCACAACCCACGAAACACCCTCCCAAAACTCCCAATAATTTTGCAAGTGGCTTCTGAGCACAGAGAAATTAGTTTTGTATGTAATCTTCCCTGACTCCTCCCCTTTATCGCTACTAGTGCTATGAGTATGCATGACTAGCAGCCAACACTCATGGGCACCACAAAGCCTGCAAAAACACTTGTACAAAACAATACAATCCTGAAGTTGTCAAACCTAACATGTAGCCATAGAGAGAAGATCCAGATAATTAGAAACATAACTTCCAACTTCTAAAGCAAAATATGGGCACCACCAATTGCTTTCACAAACTTAAAGTTGACATAGCAAACGGGCTTTGCATTAGCATGAATCTCCCGAAGGGTGCAAAATTCAGAACTCAAACACCTCCCATTTCTCCCTAGATCATATGAAGGAAAGAGAGGAAAAAAAATCCAAAAAAAACAAAAACACTCACCTAATTTTGGACAAAGCCAGAAGGAATGCACACTGAAGGTGCATAAGCATACAAAATTTGTAGACGGTAGCAGAACTACTGCAACTCTCTCCGGCCAAAGAACTATAAACCATGAGCCTACCTTCTCATTGTCTCCTCCAAGCTGCTAAAGTAAAAGCTTAATACATATTCATTTATTCAGTAACTGAATAAAGTGAACTAGCACTCCCATACATTCTTACTAGTATGTGCTAACCATAACTGTCTTTATCCTTAAACAATCCTTACACATTATCTTATGAAACCCCCTTTGCCTCGCAGTCCCAGTACTCTAGACAGACACACAATGCTAACTGTATTCTCCTTACACAGCTCTTACTCTGACCCTAACCCTGACTCACACACCTATCTTTAACAAATATGGACAACACAACAAATGTTTCTCCTTGCCTAACCCACAGACATGAGGACACAAGCACTGTCCTAATTCCAATACTGAAATTTTTTTATATATACAAAATATACAGCATTATTAATAAGTAATTAAATACAAACATGCTTTCAAAATTCCTAAACATCAACATTTTAGGATGGAAAGAACACGTCTGACACACAAAAAACATGCCTTCAGTTGGAAAACACACTAGCAAACAGTGACAACTAAATTCAGACTGAACAACAGTACAAAGTTGTGACAATTGACTTGATTTTTTTTTTTAACAAAATAAAAGCTGAAACTCATAACTTTATTTTAATTAATTCTGCGATAATTTTCCAGAAGACCACAAACTGTATGGGAAACAGACCAACATATGAGGCAAAATCCTCAGGCATTTAATTTGGATCCATAAATGCAACCACAAAATGCAGTCATTTGGTCAGAAGGTTTGATTAAACCTCAGTCAAGGCCTACTGTGCCAGATTAAGAAATAAAATTCCAGTTATGTCATTGCTTTCTTTACATAATTTAAAAGTTTTTACTATATGTTCGTACTTTATCACTTACCCATCAGTCTTCCCAGTGATTCTGTTTGGTTACTCTTGCATAAACCCCTTAAGCCCCTCCCTGTGCTTACCTCATTTCCTCCTAATCAATCCTCATTCCCATTTTAACCCTTACCCTCTTAACTCCCATTAATATATATTTATCTAACCCCCCCCCCCCCACTGAAAATGTCCTTTGACAAATTGGTTCGTTACCAAACCTCATTTGTACTTGTATTAGTATTATCTACTTTTTATATTTGTATCTGTATAAATATTATATACTTTATATGTCTGGAGCTTTTCTCCTCGTGTCTCTGCTGAAAAAGGGCTTCTTGCCCAGTCAGACTAACCCGGTTAACAAATGTCAAATAAATAAATAAAATGTACAAGTGTATTATGTGTGTCTGTTTCTGAATGTGTGTGCATGTGTCTGCGCGCGTGTGTGCGTGTGCATGTGTGCGTGTGTGTGTGTGTGTGTGTGTGTGTGTGTGTGTGTGTGTGTGTGTGTGTGTGTGTGTGTGTGTGTGTGTGTGTTTTATCTAAGGCTGTCTGTGTTTCTGAATGTGTTTGTGGGGATGTCAGTCCATGCATGTGCCTGTGTAGACATTAAATACTTCCTCCAAAAAAAATTACATATACTACAGCAAGTGTGAAACATTAAGGGGAAGAACTATTTTACATAAACACAAACTTAAACACACACACACACACACACACACACACACACACACACACACACGTGTGTATATATATTACATATTGTAATTTGAAAACAAAAAGATAAATACAAAAAAAAGTTAACAGCCCTTTCTCTATGTGCAATAATGCCCTTCTAGGTGTGTAGAAGCCCTCTGCCTGTGGTGTCATGCCTCAAAATGCTCCTGGTCATCGCTTGATAATCACTCCATTGACTGGGAAGACATTTGTCACCAGCTAATAAGTAGGTGCAAAATATATGAGATTTCATAAACATTAATCTCAAACAGTTGATAAGAAATGCTGACAAGGAGAAGAAATATACAGGGTATCTGACAAGGAACAGAAACATATGGGATATCATCCTGATAAGCATCCTTGCCAGATAGCTAAGTATCTCCCTGCCCTCATTTTATTCTTATTGTAGTGCTGTGATATTCTCCATATACATCAAAATATAGCTAATAAAATATGGTGCTACCTTCAAAGTCTTTTCAAGTTGTCTTTATAGTGTTACAAACAATCACCTTTTGTCTGTGGAATGGGCCCATATATTTGGCCCCCAATAACTACTGGTGAATTATTTATTTTCTTCTAAAACATTTTAAACAACTAAACTAACAACCGCATCTCTAGGAAATATAAATATAGTGAAAATTCTGCAATAAACCTAAATTGTGGTATTAAAAAATCAATATCCAAGTAAACCAAAAGCAAACAGTTTACAACACCTTCAAACTTTACCTAACCCAATGCAACAAAGATGAGGTCAGTTCCATCTAAAATGAACTAAAGCAAGTAAAATAGACAAAGCTTCATTTGAGATGAAATTTGGCATGAGGAAAGGTGACAACCATAATGTCTTCTATACCTACATCAGAAAAATGAATGAGAAGGGACACAAATGTAGTGTGCTAGACCAAAACAGTGTCACCATAAAAGAGTCAACAGAAATAGTTAATCGAGAAAAAGCTTCTAGCCCCAAAAAGGAACCCCCATCCAGTTTTCCTCCTTGTAATATGATCCCACCCAAAACTGCATCCAAAATATTATTATCTGCCCTCCATAAGGTCAGAAGTGGAAGTTATGTGGGACCGAATAAGATAGCAGGAAGCCTAATTCCTAATTTATGCTCTCAAAAATCTGTCTAATATAAACCTTTATGCACATTCTTAATAGAGCATCAGAAAATGCCTATGTTCCTAATATCTGGAAACAGGCTATTATAGTCCCAATCCATGAGGAAGCCATTCCAGAGACCCCAATAATCAGATTGATTAGCTTCCCAAGCATTTTGTGAAAGTTGATGGAGAGAATCATAATGGAAGTCATTCAAGCAGACACAGGAAGCCTAACCCAGTTTGGTTTTGTGATATGTAGCTCAATGCAGGGTGATTGCCAGACTGGTTGAACATGTATCTGTCCATGTAGCTTACTTCATTCTAAATAAAGGATTCAGCACTATATACCAAGAGAGGATCATATATAACCTAGGCATCTAAAGGAAAACTAGCCCATAATAACCTGGGTCCAGAATTAGCTGGATGATTACAGACAACAGGCAAATCTAAGAAGACTGCTGCTCTCTCCATTCCTTGTCATTGGTTAATTACCTCAGGGTGTTGTCCTGGGGATAATCTTTTTGGAATATTTTTATCAGAAATGAAAAATGACTTCAGTGCCTGGCACAAGACTGCAGATTTGTAAGAATTGTCCTTAAGCCTACATCATTAACTTCTTTCAGTAATACTTAATGCATAGAAACATTCAGGATGAAATAAACTTGCTTTCAGGGTGCAAGCATTCTGGTATTTGCAATCTCTTGCCCACTTTATATATTATTGGTGGGAAACAATTCAAAGTTGGGTAGATAGTAAGAGACCTTGGAGTCCTGTTAGACGATGACCTTTAATTTCATATCCATGTAGCCACTACCATACACAAACCAAAATATGTTGTCCACTTTATTCCCCATATGGATGACAGACATGCCAGGAAGGTAACTGACACCCTATATATAGTTCTTATAGGACCAGTATAGAATAATCCACCTAGTTCTGTAACCTACTCACATGTCCTCTGCTAGAGCTGAAAAACTTGCACAGATTTCTCAGAAAGGCTATCAAAGGCCTTTAAGGTTTTCCTTATAGTCAAAGATGACAGCACCTCTTTCTACTTTCTGAGAGGAGAATTATGCCAGACATATAAAGAATTAAAGGACCCTTACTATCTGAAACCATTTGCTTAAAATACTACTGGTTACCTGAACAGAAGAGACATAGAACTCAAATAAAAATAAACAGTAACCATACCTTGAAATATGAGAATTTGATACATCAAATATTTTCATGCCTATGAAATAAACTCCCCCTCAAAGTTAACCTCAATCCATCAATCCCTATCTTCAAAAAGGAACTGGGTACTTACATGGTCACCATTATGTTCCAACATGGGATCTGGGACACCAAGCTCCTTTATGGCTAATAAGCTTAGTGCTTGCAGACCAAACCTATGAACCTATTAACAATATTTCAAAGTAAAAGGCATTCTGCCACATAAAGTGTTTTTGCTAATATCATAAATAAATATTTTACACACTCATGCATCCTCCTGCAGTCCCATGGACAGTCAAGCTCTCCATGTCTTGTTAGTGTGTGAAGTGAATGTTTGGCTGCAGATGGTACTGAGTCATTATCTGGGGTAGCCACTTGCTCTGAAGCATTTATTTAGTTATATAAGTATGTATGCATGCATGTATATATGCATATATGTATGTATATATGCATATATGTATGTATGGATTCACTTCATAACACTGAAACTTCAAAATACTGAAAATGACAAAACTTCATAATACTGAAGACCAAAATACTGAAAGCTCAAAATACTGAACTCAAAAAACTGAAACTCAAAAAAAAACAAACACATATTATCAATAAAAAAGCAAAAAACAACAACATAACAACAAACAATTTCAAGCAACGGGGGCAGCCCCCCTGCACCCCCACCCTGCCCTATATTTATATATACTCTCTACTAACTTGCACTTAACACTATTAACTGCATTGGAGTGACAATATAACAGGGGGTGGAGTGTGTGAATGGGGGCCAGGGGGCTGGGTGGCCCCTGCATATATTTGGTATGTATATATGCATGTATGTATGTATTGAGTTTCAGTATTTTGATATTTCAATGTTATGAAGTGAATCCGTATGTATATATGCATGTAAGTATGTATGTATGCATAAATGTATATATGCATGTATATATGCATGCAAGTATATTTGTATGTATGTATGTATGTATGTATGCATGTATATATGTGTGTGTATATACGCATGCAAGTATGTATGCATGCATATATATATATATATATTAGGTTCATAGGTTCATAGGTTCATAGGTAGGTACTAGGCTATCTGCGTGAAGGCATTTATAAGCCTAGCCAGAATGTGTTGGCTTTCGCTGCCCCCTTAGATTAGTTCCCTGTGCCTCTGTCCAGCAAAGCCACTGAAGTGATCCCCGAGGCAAACTTTCTGTTTCCCATCCACTCGTATAGGTTCATAGGTATATATGTATATATGCATGTATGTATATATGTATGCATATATGGATGTATGCATGTACATACGTATGTATGTATGCATGTATGAATGTATGTATGTACGAATGTATATATGTATAAATGTTTATCTGTATTTATGTATTTTTTTACTTATTCATGTTGGTTTTATTGACTTATTTCTTTAGTTACTGTTTGATCTTATAATGCTGTTTAAAGGGAAACCAGTTCAGACCACATATTTTAAAATCTTTCAGTGTCCTGGATTTCACCTTCCATGTTTTCCACCATATAATTCAAAGCTATGTGTCAGTGTTCAATACAGACAAATTGCATTTTTCAGTAATATGAACAAACAAGTTTCAACACTCTTAGATTTAAAAAAGCAATTTCTTTTGAATATTGAACATTTCTTTCACAATTCAGTACAGGATTGGTTCATTATTATTAGATCTGTAGTACAATTATTAATAACACAAAACAATACACTTTTGTCTATCCACAAATTCATTTACTTCAAAGTTGGACAAGGTACATTTAGTACAAGTCAGACTTATTAACCCCAGAGTAGTCTGTCTACTTAAGTTTCATTCTGCTTTGCAATTACAGTTCTGTATCTCATCACTAAAAACTGCCTCTTGAATGTTTTTTTTCTCTCTCTCTTGGAGTACCTTGTCTTCAGGACCAAATTTTGCAAGCCTTTGCACAGGTTTCTCCTGGCTGCCTGCTCCATATTTCTGGTGAAATGTTTCATTTTTTTAAACAAGATGTAGCCCAGGTGGGTATGACCCTAGTCCTGAGCAGCATCCTACCATCACCCAGAATTATATCACAGTACAAGCAGAAAATGATTGATTTCAACAACTTGCTAAGTTTCTGTTGTCATTCGAAGGGGATCCAGTATCTATCTGCCTGGGATGACATGATTGACAGACCTTGATGCTTTGCCAGAGATGGCCTGCATCTGTCTCCCCTGGGCTTCCAGATACTGGCCAAGGTCCTTGCCACCCCTATAGTGCCTTTTTAGGAGATGTTCCAAAGACCAAATTACCACCATAACAGCTACGAACAAATGCAATCTGAGGGTCATGCTGCTCAACGCTAGAAGTCTAAATCTCAAAATGCACTCACTCGAAGCACTCCTTAAAATGAAGAACATCAACATTTGTGCTGTAACAGAGACCTGGTTCAAGGCTGCAGAAAGCACCCCTACACTACCAGGCTATAACTCTTTCCACACCTTTTGGCCACAGAACTTGGACCAAAGCTCCAAAGGCGGTGGTGTTTCCATATTCATAAAGGATACACACTCCTCCAGACTGGTAGCCCAACATAACGCATCAGAGCTACTTCAGGTGCAACTAACATTGGGTAAGACAGAGATTCAGGTCATAGCCTGCTATAGGTCCTCAAACATGTTCCAAGACTTACACTCCATGTTCCTAAGCACCCTGGAGAATATTAGGGTCCGACCTAGCACTCTCATACTAGGTGACTTCAACTACCCCTTCATTAACCGGGAAAACTACTCATGTACCAATACACTTGCCCAACATTTCCTGGAGTTCATTAATTCCAATGCCCTGGACCAGCTCGTTCTTACCCCCACTAGAGGTAGCAACATCCTTGACCTAGTCATTACTAACATGGGTGACCATTGCTCTACACCAATAGTCAGCCACTCCCTGGTTAGATCTGACCACAAACTAATCACCTTGGAAATCCCCACCCCCACACAAAGGTAACTACCATGAAACACTTCTCCAAAAGCTAACTTTGTGCTCCTAAAAACAGAGGTGGTTAATTTCACGGCACCCATGCAAATGGAGAATATTTGCATGATCACCAAATCATACACCAATGCACTGTACAGACACGTACACAAATGCATGGATCTCACCATACCCAATAGAACCAAGACGCTCTCTTCCAAAAAAAAGAAGCCAGTATGGTTGTCCTCTGCCATAAACAAACTCTACAACAGAAGGAGGAAACTAATGTGGAATAAGGTGAAGTCCCAAGACTGGAAAAACTCCCTTATCAGCCTCAACAAAAAGTTGAAATCTCTCATCAAATCCTCTAAAGCTAGCTATGAAAACAGAATTGCAGCAGATAGTAAAGACAACTGCAAGACCTTCTATAGTTATGTAAAGAATCTCCACGGCAATACCCAGATTTGCTCTGAGCTACTGCACAATGGTACCTCCTATACTGAGCCAACAGATACTGCCAATATTCTAGCTGACAGATTCAGTGCCAACTTTACCCCTCCCCCCCAAAGGACCAGTCACAATACCAGTAGATTGTCAGGCACCCAGTATTACTGCTGCACAGGTTAAAAAAGCACTGTCCAAAGCCAAGAGTACAGCTTCTATAGGACCTGCCAATATCCCTGGCTGTTTTCTACATGAACTACAGAGTGAACTGACACCTCACCTGTGTGCCCTGTTCAATCACAGCCTCACCTCAGGCTTTGTCCCTACCAAATTTCTCACTGCTACAGTCGACCCTCTTCACAAAGGAGGAGCAACTACAGACCCTGGTAACTATTGCCCCATTAGCCTTATGAGTCTGATATGCAAAGCTATGGAATGCATCATCATGGACCTAATAAACAAGGATATAGGGAATCTGCAAACTCTGGATCCCACACAGTTTGGTTTTGTGTAGGCTAAATCATGCCTGCTCAACTTGGTCGACTTATTTGAATCAGTCACCAGAGCTGTGGATGAAGGCAAGGTGGTTCATGCAGCCTACCTTGATCTGGCCAAGGCCTTTGATACCATTCTCCACTCAGGAATCATGGAAAAACTCACTAAGCTAGGCATCAACCCCTATATCACTAGGTGGGTTGCAAACTGGCTCACAGATATTACCCACAGCGTGAAAGTAGCTGACTCCAAGTCAGACTGCCAACTAGTCATGAGTGGAGTCCCACGGGGTTCGGTCATGGGTCCTCTTTTGTTTGCTATCTACTTCTCTGAAGTCCAGGCCAACTAGAAGGGACTCTGGCTGACAAAGTTTGCAGACGATTGCAAGTTCAGAGCTATTATTAACTCCCCAAGTGATGTTGACATCCTACACAATGGCCTCACTGAGACCAACGACTGGTATCAGAACCATGGACTTAAGCTCAATGCCAAAAAATGTGTCATCATCCCCTTTGGGAAAAACCCAGTTCCCACGAATTACCACATTGATGATAGTCCATTGAACACAGAAGGCATTATAAGAGATCTGCGAATACAGGTTGACAGCAACCTCTCTTTTGATCACCACATTGCCACTGTGATCAGAAAGTCCTTCTATGTGGCACATCTCATTACTAAGTGTTTTGCATCCAGGAAGAAAGAGGTCATTGTCTCCCTCTACTCTTCCCTCATTAAGCCAATCAATGAGTACAATGCCCCATTTGACATGTACCTCACTAGACACCTGCAACAACTGGAGAGGCCGCAAACGTACCTCACAAAGAGAATCCTAGGCCTTAAACACTTGTCCTGTATGGACAAACTCAAAAAACTCCAACTATTTTCTGTCTCATATCGCCTACTTAGAGGCAATCTCTGCTTGACTTACAAAGCCATGTATGACCCAGCTCTGTTAGAAATGCTACATCTAAAGAAATCCCAATCCCTCCATATCACACACTCCAGAGACCTCAACCTCATTACCACAATCAACAGAACGTGCTGGAGGGACAGGTTCATAACCCAGAGACTGCCCATGCTATGGAGTAGACTTCCCATACATGTCAATCAGAGCGCCTTGCTGACCCTCTTCAAGAGAAATCTTGATGAGTAGATGGGAAATAGAAAATTCTCCCCAGGGATAAGCCCCAGTTGTTGCAGGTGTCTAGTGAGGTACATGCCAAATGGGGCAATGTACTCATTGATTGGCCTAATGAGGGAAGAGTAGAGGGAGACAATGACCTCTTTTTTCCTGGATGCAGAACACTTAGTAATGAGATGTGCCACATAGAAGGACTTTCTGACCACAGTGGCAATGTGGTGGTCAAAAGAGAGGTTGCTGTCAACCTGTGTTCCCAGATGTCTTATAATGCCTTCTGTGTTCAGTGGCTCTACTTGACAGAGGCACTGAGAACTAAGGTTGGGTGGCATGATGCCAGGGTAATCCTATGGCTAGGCTTGTAAAGGCCCAAGGGCCATCAGCCTAGTACACACCTATGAACCTATAATACATTGGAACACCCTTCCTTCTCCAGATATCTTTTATGACTCGTTATATGGGCCATTTTATCACATGACACCTCAGGATTTTCTAGGAAATGCTCTGCCAGTTCATCATATGACACTTATGAATAATTAATTTGTCTCCTCCTATGGGACATTTCACCACATAACACTTTTTTTTAACTGGGTCACTACACTACGCTGTACTACTTAGGTTTTATTAACTCAGGGAGAAAACCTCCAAAGTGAATCAATGCCTTAAACGCAAATTATGTAAGGAAAGTATAATAAGTCACATTCAGGACAGTACTGTTAATATTTCATAGCATTTGTGCATGCATAGTGCATTAACGAGAGTTTCTTGAAACAAATACAACATGGATAACATCAGCAAACTACAGTCATTAGCAATCAACTTATTTTCATGTTGCATTAAAAACCCTTTTGTAGACATTAAGACTCATACCGTTTAGTTGCAAAGTAACAGCATCATTCCTTTAATCACGATAGCATTACTGAAGGGACAATTTTATCAGTGGTTAGGAAGTACAGAAAAGGAGGGGGAAAACTTATGTATTTGTTTTCCAGGGTAGAGCACTGACCTCTATGGTCCTTTTTAAGGCTCAGCCCTGTAGCACTGTCTGATTAAGTGACTTGCTCAGTCACACATTTAGCAGTGGAGGCTGCAGGAATCAAACCTTGCACCTCTAGACCACAGGAAACAGATCGTTAAAATCTCCTTAATTCTCTAAGCTGACTGCCAGACTTAGTATAACAAAATTAGTGTTTTAAACAGCTGTTAGACTTACTGTAAAAGCTTAATGTTAGTGTGAAAACTTTGTGCAGAAACAGAAGGAGAAAGTTAACAGGGAGATGAATGGCAAGTTAGTCAACATCTCTGGCATAGAGGGTTCTTATACAGTAGTTTCAGATGAGTTTCTTAAATTCTGTATAACTAGTTATCTGTCTAATGTAATTAGACCAAATCCTCCACACTCCAAGAAAGAAAGAGACCTATCATCCAACCCAAGTTTTATGGATAGCATAAGATGTATGTTTGGAGATCTCAGTGATTGTGAAGAGCCACGACACTGAAATTTCTTTTTATGGAGAAGGATATGGCTAAAAAAGAAGACTTCTGGTACGGCCCAGCCATTTACAGAACAAAACTGTTAGCTCTCAGATGAATTATTAATTTTAAACCCAAGAAGAGTCAGGAATGAAATGTAAACTAAATATTTTTGCCAAAAAGCTGATCATAACCACAAATGTCAAGAAAGTTTACATAAAAACACAGCAAGTGAGGAAGGAAAAAGAAAATATAAGGTAACAGATGACCAAGATAGAGAGCAAGTCAGACCAACCAGCGACATTGTTAACTCTATGGAGACAGTTGATAAAAGTACAGTTGTGAAACTAAACTTCCCATAACATAGATATTCAAGTGATCACTGTTGCTTATCCTTAGCTATGTGAGTCATAACCTGTCAAGGATGTAATAGCTGTCCAGCTTCCAAAGCTTCAGGGCCCCTTCCATGTGATCAAACTGTCAGGCAGCTCACACTGAGCTGGCTAAAACATACATTTGGGTGCCAAGCCCTTTAGAGCTTTCCTGCCAACAGGGGGGTGGAGGCCAAACCCTGAAATGACAATGCTAGAAACAACAACAACAAAAAAATGTCTACACACGTGCATAAAAAAAAAAAAACATGAAAAAACAAGGGAGGTGGAGGGAGGGCGCTGCTAATGGTCATTCAAACATCTACTGTTGTGGTACATTTACTTATACAACTGTACTATAATCATCATATTGATCACTGTTAGAATAGCTTTAGCTATCTGGGTAGATTACCCTAGCTTATTACATTTGGGAGGTGACAGAAGAATGGTCCTAGCAAAGCCTGACTTGGACCTAGAGAAGGAATCATACGTAATGTTTTACAAAAGTATGGCCAGAGGACCAAGAAGCAGCTTTTAGAATACTTCTAGAATCCAACTCATTCCAAAAAGCCATAGATGAAACCAAAGACCAGGTGGAGTGGACCTTGACCCTGCCTGGAATAGCTTTCTTATGACGAGTATAACAAATGTTAGCCTCAAACAACCATTTGGAAATAGTCTGTTTTGACACAAGTTGTCCCTTCTTCTTACCTTCACAAGAAATGAACAATCGTTCTGAAGATCTGAAAGATTTAGTTCTGCCAAGATAGTACTTGAGTTGTCTATGGACATCCAAGGTAAGGAGTATCCTTTCTCCGTAATTTTTAGGTTCATTTTTAGGTTTGGTTTAAACTTGGATACCACTTTAGGCATAAAAGAAGGATTAGTTCTCAAAGAAAAACCCTGTCCTTGTGGAAAATGAGATAGTATTGACTCAGCATAAGAGCTTATAACACAGATATTCTTCTTGGAGAAGTGAGAACAATCAGAAAAAAAACATTTTCTATATTAAGAACCTTAGGCCAGCCAGGTTAGCTGGTACAAATGGAGCACGTGTTAGCTTCTCTAACACAAAATTAAGATCTCAAGGAGGCATCAACCACCAGGTCACTTGGAGGCCTGATGTGCAAAACTCTTTTCAAAAACATTTTGACATGAGACTGCATTGAAAGAGAAGAGTCTATGGACAGACATGCTAAAATGTCTGATAAATGAACCTTAATTGAGGAGTAAGAAAGGCCATAGGATAATAACTCATACAAAATGTGTAAAACCAGATAACAAGTATCCCTGAATGGATGCTGATTATGTTAGTGGCACCAACTAGAAAACCAACCAACTAGAAATATGATCTTCTAGTATCAGAATTTCTTGCCTCCAGTAGTGCCTGATGCATAACCCAGTAAAGAGGAGCCTAATAGGAATTAAGACCTTATCATCCAGGCAGTCAAATGAAGTTGATTGATGTTGTGGTGTATTAAACACTTGTTCTTGTGTGAGTAGATTACTGCCCCTGGTCATTTTCAAAAGAAAGGAATACCATTGTTGCCTGGGCTAGTAAACAGTCACAACAATGATCCTGAGGGATTCCTTCTGAATCTTTAGAAGTACTATGGATATTAGTGCAAAGGGTCGAAAAAGCATATAGGAACATTTCAAGAAAAAAAATGCATCTGTCTTCCAGGGCTTCTTGCATGAAGACCTGGAACAGAATCTTGCCAGTTGATTGTTCCTTTAGGAGGCAAAGAAGTCTCCTTGAGGAAATCCCCACAAATGGATCAAATCTTGGAAGACTACCTAATATGGTTTACAATTGTGAGGGTCTGCCCTGGTCCTACTCAGCCTGTCTGCTGTGCAGGTTTGCTCTGATGGAATGTAGGATTTCCTGTAGAATGGGACTATGCTGTGAAGCTATATCCCAAACTAACACTTCTTGTCTGCAGAGGGTGTGTGACCTGGATCTCCCCTGCTTGGTGATATACCACATGCTGTGGCATCATCCATAATAACTTCAAGAGGTCCCAGGGACCAAAGATGATTCAGAGTTGTGTGCCTTGATCATGGCAAGCATTGCTTTGATATTTATGTGCTTGTGTCTGTCCTTGGTGTCCCACACTCCCTGTACTTTATCAGTGGTGGCTCTTGCCATCGGGCTGCAGGACTGCAGCCTCCCCAGCTGTGAAGAAAGAAAAAACATTTTAAAAAATAAAATATTTATAAATTATTTCAAATTTTATTTGTATACTAATACTACTACTGGCTGGCTGCTTTGCTTAGCTGTGAGTCCAACTGACTCACTATTAAGTCTCGGAACTCAAACGGCGCATGCTCAGTGAGTTCCAGGTTCTAAAAAAAACAACTAGCTTTCTGTAAATCCATACTTCTGTAAAAGCAGTCCAGATTAAGAAGAGAAGGCATCAGTGTGATGCCCAGAAGTCTATGTGGTTTAACCGCACAGTAAAGTGGAAGGGGATTGGATTGCCACGTCCGCAGTCATGTACGTGACATGGATGACTGGATGGCTATTGAATGATTCTCGCTCTCTTCCCATGCTTTGCATGCTGGGAAAAAGAGAGTGAGAAACAGGCAGTAGTAATAGTAGTACTACTTTGGTTGATTTAGAGTTCAGAACTTGTTACTTTGATGATCAGACAGTCACAGACGGACAGTGAATTTTAACAAATTTGTAGGGCAGGTGTCCTTGTCCTGTGTTTTCTTTTATTGTTCTTTTTTAAATGCTACAGCTACATATTACATGACTAAAAAAACATTTTTTTCTGCTGACTAATGTGCCCTACGGACTGGTACCCATCTTTAAATAAGATTTAATAACACTTTGTCATGCTGTTTTATTGTACCATTGACACTTTTTATAAAACGTTAGATATTGTTATCCAAAGTGTTTAAATGGGATTGTTGAAATCTTGCCTGTATTACAGATAAAAGTACAAGGGATTGTTTAGGGCTGTTGTATTTACTGTTATATTGTGGGAGTTTGATAAATTTATTGCTGGCAGACTTGGTAATGCAACGTTTAGTTAAAATAAGCAGTTTAGAATAAGCATGAACGTATGCAGTTAGTACATTCATCTAGTTACTCTTGCATGAATATTTGAAGTTTGAACATCCTACCAAAACTTTCCTGTTGCTGCTGAATTCTATGTGTGTTTAATGGACTCTAACCAGATGCCAGATAATTAAATTAGTTTATATATTAAACATTAATGCTTACTATCTAATCTATCAGAACACTAAAATGTTCAATTTCCGTTGATAGATTTGAACTTGGAGCAGTAACTTTGTGGCTTTGATCACATTTTGACTCAGTTCCAAGTCACAAACAGGTTGATTATTGAGACACCACTTCCTCTTTATTCTGTCCTCCTGAAGTTATCAATCGATGATTGAAAATCCTTTATCAGATTTAATGGGGGTTGCTTTTTTTCTATAATGACTGCAGTGTTCACAAGACAGATTGCCAAAGTCAAAACCAGTTGCTCACACAGAATATAGTTCCCTCTACAGTCACAGATAACAATAAAGCCACATAAAAATGTCTGCATAACAATGTAATGTGTGAATGTAAATGTATGTCTGCTTACCAGCATATACATCCCTTCATCCAAATGCTTCTTTATCTCAGTGCGGTAGTCAAAGGTGTAGTGTAGCTAGGTATATTTCTCTATTTAATGGAATACATTTTCCCCATGTATCTCACAAAAACATGTTGGCTTTCTGAGGTTAGAACATTTCTATAACTGTCTAAACTAAAGTGTGCTACATAGCTCTATACAAACTTTGTTCAGAGATATGAATACTTCTACAGTGTGTGGTGTATAACATACATGTGTGTGTGTGTGTGTGTGTGTGTGTGTGTGTGTGTGTGTGTGTGTGTGTGTGTGTGTGTGTGTGTGTGTGTGTGTGTGTGTGTGTGTGTGTGTGTGTGTATCTAAATATATAGTTGCAGGGGGCTAAACCTAATAATATTAAGCACACGAGGAACAGCAATTTGAAGAAGTGTGTGCATTTCCAATGCAAAACATGCCAAGGGGTCAAGAATATGAGATTGTAAATATAAAATCACATTTTTATGGCTACACTCCTAGAAGCAGTACACTTCAGATTAACAAATGAGAATGAAATTTAGTGTTACAAGTATTATTTGTGAAAATTCCACACAACCACCATCACAAAGTTTTCAAGGTAACAACGACTTGTTAGCCTGTTTAAATACAAAATTCACCCTAACGTTCAAAACTTTACATCAAAGATACAAAACTTAATGAGTTTTTAGACTATAGGCCTCATTTCATGTGCTCAACATAAGCTCAACTCTATGTTCATGTTGTAAAAATTTGAGAGAAATTATTTTGAACCGATTATTGTCTGAAAACTAAAAATTTGTGACTGGGTGAAGTTCAGAGTCTGCGTGCTTAGAACGTTGTTATTAATGTGATAATTTGTGGGGACATCACTCTCCCCAAAGGGATGATGTTGATGGATTTTTTTGTATTTGGCTTGAGGCCATGTTTCTGGCACCAGTCATTTGTTTGGGTGAGACCTTCTTGGAGGATGTCCATGTCACTAGGGGAATTTAGGGCAGCTCCCAGCTTGCAGTCATCTGCAAACTTGGTCAGCCATAGCCCACTGGTTTTGGTCTGCACCTCAGAAAAGTATATCCCAAATAACAGAGACCCCCAAGACCAAACCTTGGGGTATGCCACTCGATACTGGTCTACTGCTCGAGGTGGCTTCCCCTATTTAATCTGGTATTTCTATCTAAGTGATCTTGAGTCCCTACCACAGCTGATCAGTTACAGTTATGAAATTGTCTATAATGACAGCATTGTAAATTAGAAACTGCTATAACAATATTTACTAACTCAGTTTGTTTGGGAAATTATCGACTCTGCAGTCTTCTTTATTAATTGTCTGTGTAACAATTGCTGTTAAGTTAACTTTTGAAGCTTAGCCAGCTCCATTGAAGTACTGTAAAATCCCTAACAGTAACATTCAGCAGTAACTTCAGTCACTGTCCCATTTAGCCTGTGTGTGTGACATAGCAGTTTCTCTTGTAATTACTTTTTAAGTTAAACAGTTATTTGATAACTAAACTATTTTATGTAAGCAATGTTTTAATATGTTGTCTTAGGAGCTGTTTGTGGTAGCAAACACTTTGAAAGACACTTGTGTCTCTCTGGAACCCATGGCATCCTGAAACTGTTAATGCTTCGTTTATTGCTATGACTGATTCTTTAGAAAGGCATATATTCCTTTAGCTAAGTCTATTTTTTGTGTCTGCGTGTGTACAGATTGTCACCACATTTTTGGTCCATTTTTCATAAAATTGTGGTTTTCTGGCAAATTAGTGGCAAATCATTAAAGATTGAAGTTAGAAAATAACAGCACATTATGACAGACATTTGAGTTTCAGACTTCATACCCTTCAGAAAATTCATACTAATGCAAGTCCTACTATTTTATTAACTTTCTAAGTCTGTAAGAGCAATATTTAATTTTTTTTCTTATTTTTGGGCCTTTGTCCCACTTTTATTTATGGCTTTGTCCAGATTTCTTGCTCTGATGTTGAGAGTATGACAAATGTGTCAGGGCCATCGCCATCAGCCAGAGACATTTCACTCCCTCAAGTAGTGACTTTGGATGTGTCCAAGCAAGGCAAGGAACAGTTATGCAGTGTAAGTGTGCAGAGAGCGTATCCCTCATCCAAGGTAGACACAAGTACAGTGGGTTTTCAACTGTCCTTGATTTTGCAGAATGTTCTGTTTTTCTGTCATATTTTTATACTATTGATTAATGCTTCGTCTTCAGAAAATGCATGTTGTTGGCTGCATATTACTTGGTATTTTATAAAGCTGAATATAAATTAGAATTAGAATTTGACTACTGGAGTGGTTTGAGTTGAGTGCTGCTTGTTTTTTTTTTTATATACTTGATTTTGACTGACATCAAGTAATGTATTTAAAAAGTAATTTATTTTTCATGCCTCACAACCTTTTTGTTTCCATCTAGATATTAAGTAAGCTGTCATGATGGAGCCAATGCATTGAAATATTTTTTTCTTCTCCACTTCATTTTGTCTTAATTGAACTCTCAGACTGGTGGTTTGGCACCCAGGGTAGCGTCTTTAATTAAAGTACCAGTTTTTGTGGTTTTGAGCATAAATAAAATTACCACTTTGAACCTGTTTTGTAATTCCAGTGAAAGTATGCTAGCAAATAAGAATAATTGACTGAGCATTTATTTCTTGTAAATTGGTAAGCATGGCCAGCATTCATCCCACTGTACCATAGCTTCGTCCCTTTCTGGTTGGCCACGCCCCTTCCCATTGGCTCCACCCATGCAGCTGTCTCCTGCAGCCCCCCTTTGATTTGAAGCAACTAGCTGCCACTGACTTTTATCTTCCCTAAAACTGCTCCTAAGCAAAATCTGAGGAGTCTGTGGTGACTGCATTGGAACAGAGATGGAGAAGGAAACCAGATTTTAAGGATATCTGTTGTCTCCAGCAAATGATTTCTCTTCTGACAAATCACAGCACTGTGATTTTAAAAGGCAAAAGGTGTTGGTGCTGGGACCAAAGAAACTTTAGATACCACTGTATCTTTCTCATGTGGAGTCTTGCTAGGGATATCTTGAGAGTCATAGACTCCATGAGACTCAAAAATCCTGAAGTATTCTCACATGGTGACCAATGTCTAAGTGGAAAACCTTAGAAATAACTATAGTTATCATACCTCACAACTGTACAGATTTTTGCTGAATGTCCAGATGTTTGCCTCATATTTTTGGTCAGTCTTTTCATAAAATTGTGTTTTTTCTGGTAGTGGCAAATCATTAAAGATTGAAGTTAGAAAATAAGGACAGAAATTTGAGTTTCATACTTCATACCCTGCAGAAAATTTGTGCTAATTCAATGTTATTCTGTCAACTTTCTAAGTTTGTAAGATCAATACTTAAAAAGTGTCCCTATTTTTGGGCCTTTGTCCCACTTTTATTTATGGCTTCGTCCAGATTTCTTGCTCTAAGAGGTTGAGAGGTGTGATAGTTATATATCTATTTTTTTCTGTGAAAGAAAAATTCTTTGAACTGAAGTGTCTAGTTGACATCCCAGGAAAAACACAATACTGTATGAAGGAGTCAAGAAAGAATTTTGAATGTTCTTTTTGAATCTGAGCTTGTGTAAGAGATCTTTCACCCAAGACAAATATTCCTGACACTTTGAAAAAGACTCTGCAAAGATAAGCAAGTCATCAGATATGGAAAACTATGGCTCCCTCTAGCCTGCAATGAGCTATAACTAGAGTTAGAAACTGTGAACACTCTTGGTGCAGTGGATAGTCCAAAGGGTATGGCAGAGAACTTATAATGTGATCCAGACACACAAAACCTTAATAAACATTTTGGATGAAAAGGAAATGTTGATAAGCATCTTTTAAATCTATTGTTGCCATGCAACTTAAAAGAGGAAAAAGAGATAGCAGGTTGTGAAGTGGCATAATTTTAATTTTGGGCACTATCACAAACACGTTTAGGAAAGAAATATCCATAAGTGGTTTTCAAGCATGTTCTTTCTTTCTTTGGCGCTAAGAACATCAGTGAATAAAGACTCTTCCTGCCAAGGAAGGAAGAACTGGTTCTATCACTCATTACGACAGCATGTGATGAAGAACCAGATGAAATGGAAGCTGGAGAATGAGGAATGTCCCACTGGAATTTCCTCCTCCTGCCACCTGTAACCTTGATGAATAATCTTCAGAAGCCATTTGTCTGAAGCTATCTATGGTCAAAGAGATAAATGGAGATTGAGACTTTCGAGAAGAAAAAGACTGACCAAGTTGGGAGAGGGTCATGAGGTCTCTTGAGCAGTCATTCAGACTTGTTAGACCGTCATTGTTTTTTTGGGAAGCTCAAGGCTTCATTGTGGAATCCCTTTGCCATTTTTCCTAAGCATCTGTTTACCTGTAGTTTGTTGAGACTGTTTATTTTGCTTTTTGCAAAATTTGACGAGGAGTTTGTGAATCTCTTAGAAAAGTTGGTAAAGGATGGTTGAAAAATCGTAGAGATTCCTTTGATCAGTTTACCCTTTTCATTACACATTCTGATCACCTGTGCAGCAGAGGGGGGTGAAAAACTAAATCTCTATCCAGTGGGAAATTTAAATTCTCATTTTTAACTTCATCGGGTAGGCTCTAAGAATGCAGCCATGCAAACCTTTTCAAAACAGCACCAGTGGTCATAACCCTGGTAGAAGTATCAACAGAATCACACACATACACACATACACACACACACACACACACACACACACACACACACACACACACACACACACACACACACACACACACACACACACTGCAAACATTGAGTAATGACCTGCGCAACAGAAGAAACTAAATTATTTAAGACTGTTTTTTCTCATAAGAAGAAACTGCAGATAAAAGATTACTCATAGGTTCACATTTAATCAGAACAAACTTTAACATATGAGCCTGACAATTTGAAATTCTGAAAATAAGAGTTGCAGAAGTAAACACTTTTTTCCCATACTTAGCAATAATTTCCCCATCCTTATCAGAAAGAGTAGAACTGGAATTAACTAAGTGTTTAGCAGCAGTGGAATCAATTAAAGCTATAGCTGCTATGTTAGGTTGGGAATAGTATATAAAAACCTAAATGACTGAGGGACTGTATGCACCCTATCTGCCATTTTAGGGGCATTTGGCTGACTATCTGAAAAACTGCAGACAGTAACACACACAAACTCTAAAGCTGGCAAAACTGGAGGAATCGGTGAAGGTTCTGGAAATTCCTTCAATAACAACTCAAAACATTTTCAGAGGAACTAAGAAGCCTCATCATTCTTCCGCACTGAAAACAATGGCACATTTTAGCAATAGTCTTAGAGAAAGAGAAACCCCTAACAGGGAGAATCAGAAACTGAGCTCTCCTCTGAGTCTGAATCAGAAATATGTAGAGAACACCCTGTACCTGTCCCTACATTTTCCTGTTCAAATGCAGAATCCTTAAATCTCTTCAGGAAAATAAGTATCCCTCTTTCTTTTACCAGAAACTGCTATAAAAATGGAGCAATAGCCGGAATTAAACCCTGAGCCAGACCCAGTAAACAACACCTGTATAAGAAAATCTGAGGAAAAGTAGACACAAGTTTAGTTTTCTGTTACATTTTGACAAAAAAAAGGGGGGCCAACCATGCTATTAATGGCAACAGCAGCAACTTCCCCAAGGATGGACATGGCGTTCTGACACATGGGTGAATCTTTCCCTGTTCTCTGTCCCAGGAGCAACAAGAGCGGCTCTCCCTTGCTCACTGACCGGACCCCAACAGCCACAGAAAACATGGCTAACCCTCCAGTCTATAGTGGCTGGGGGATGTTACAATGGAAGGATCTGGAGTAACAGATGAATGGTCTGATTCACAACTAATGGTCATTGCAGAAAAATGCAGTAAAAAGCACTTTAAAATACCGTGCCATCCCTAAAAAGTAAAATAACACAATTTCTCTACAGAAAAAAAATGTTTTCAGTTCCTTTACAAAACTTTACTTTGCATAACTTTAAAATGACAGGAAAAAAACAGCTCCTGTCTAAAAGTGTGATACAGTCACATAACAGTCTTTAAAAAAACAAAAGTCATAGCTTTAAAATGACTTTTCTGAAGAGGAAAGTGATACCTCAAAGGGATCTTATTTACCCAGCAAAGGAACAGCACCAAGCCGACTGTTGATTCTTGAAAGCTTTAGAGGAGTATACTCTTTGGTGGCAGTAATGTAAAGGACTTGGTGCCCAGACTTGTCTTTTAGTCAGCTCACCTTCAGCTGCCTGATAGTTTGTATGATTGGAATGTACCCTGAAGCTTTGAAAGCTGGCCAGCTGTTATATCCTTGGATGGATATAACCTATATAGCTAAGGCTACTGCAGCAGTGATGAATATGATGAACATATTAAACAATCCCTGGTAGACAACTTGAAAACACAAGAGGAGATAAGTAAATAGATGCAACATGGGCTCAATGAACACTCTACAATATTACAAAACTTGACTCAGCAAAATGAAGAACTCAAGGCCAGAGCAGATGCAGTGGAAATGGGACTAGATAGTTCCGAAATGAAGGTAATCAACATAGAGGCCAGGACAAGGAGAAAGAACATAAAGCTGGTTGGAATACCAGAAAAATATGAGGGGCAAGCCTGAAAAGGAGTGGTCATAAAGTTAGTAACAGAGGAAAGGAACAGAAGAAGCAGAAATTAAGCT
This sequence comes from Protopterus annectens, assembly GCF_019279795.1. Classification (NCBI taxonomy): domain Eukaryota; kingdom Metazoa; phylum Chordata; order Ceratodontiformes; family Protopteridae; genus Protopterus; species Protopterus annectens. Next base: position 1,595,827,737 of record NC_056729.1, read on the forward strand.
TGAGAGAGCCTAGCTCACAGCAGAGACCAGGATTGGAAAGAAATGCCAAAGCAAGACTAGTAATTGTGCATGTCTAGGCATTCAAGCTCAGAGAAAAGGCACTAAAAAGCTTTTGGGAGCCGGGGAAGAAACTGTAAGCAGAAGGGGATAAGCTGTACACTGAACAAAATGTTCATATGAACCAAGATGGAGAAGAAAAGAATTTCAAACTAGCAATTAGGAAGTGTAAAGAAAAGGGAGAGCTGGCTTATGATCTACCCCTGTGACATTTCAAATTTATGCACAAGGGGAAGTAAAATCTTTTCTAAACCCACGGGAGACATGTGCTTGGAAAAAGAAGCCTACAATTCACTGAGTAGCAGAAGCAGAGGGCAAAGCCCAGACAAGACTAGATCTGTAGAAACAGTCAGCAGTGGAGGAGAGTGTGGTACATCATCGTAAAGACTTTTTCCTTACATTCAAAAAAAAAAAAAAAAAAACAAGAGAATGTGATGGAGAGAGCAGAGATAATAAGAGAAGCAAGAAAAGGAAAGCAGAGGGAGATGATGTACAGAAATTGCAAAAAGAACTACAGACAAACAGAGTGAATAGGTACAGAAAAAGAACTATGGACAAAGAGAGAGAATAGACGCGGAAGAGAAACAATCAAAGCAGACAAAATACCAGGGAGGGAATTAATAAATGATGGCTGATTAATGATTAGCTTATAAATGTGATGGCTCAGAAATGTGGAGTAAAGTGAAAAAATATTAAGTAAAAAATATGCTACTAACCACATTAAAAGGATGAGGGAAATGTTAACAAAGAAACAATATAAATTAAGGGAGTTCCCATTGGAACATCGAAAATGCAATTGTTCGAATCGCTAAAGTTCGACCTTTAATGATTGAACAATTACATTTTCGAACGCTCCGAAAAGTTTTAAAAAAAAAAAAAAAAAAAAGGTAAAGTAAAGGGTGCACCCCCCACCCCCCACTACTTAAATATACCAACTTTGAGAACGCGCTACAGTGTAGTAAAGGGAAACATTCCCTTTCCTGTGCTTAACTCCGTTAAAATGCGCTCTCGGAGTTGGTATATTTAAGTAGGGGGGGTGTGGGGGGTGCATGGGGAGCTTGCCCCCTGCTCACAGCAGTTACTTTTGTTTTGTTTTTTTGTTGGTTTTGTTTTTTATTACTTTTTCGAAGTTTTTGCACTTCGATCATATGGTGTCGACCATATAGTATTCGAAGTACTGAAACTTCGATAATATAATATGTAACCAAATTAAGGTATGGATCCTATAACATGTAAACACAGTTGAGAGACTATAGTGCAAATAAGTAGTAAAAATACTAACTATGTTTTTACGTAAATACTATTCAGGGGGTTATGTTATTACTAACATGGGGGAAACAGAAACAAAGGGAAAGAGTCACCAAGCATATAAAATGTGTGCAATACTTTCACCAGGATTCAGCAAGCTCTGCACGGCGTGCAGGAATAGTGAAGGAGCTGCTTGAAGCAAAATGGCTGCCGAGAGACCCAGGAACAAGCTCTTGGGACGTACACAAGCGCTCCTGCACTATTCCTGCACGGACACAGCTCCTGTATGCTAATTACCCCATTTGCAGGTGAAAACCATGCAAATGAGGTGAATTAGTGATCCAGGAAGCTGGCAGCCATTTCTGCAGGATTAGTGTAACCTGCAGAAATGTACTCGGTTAGTAACCGAGTACATTTCTGAAAACTACAAAACGGAGCCATGACAGCTCCAAATTATGGGTGTATATAATGTGGAAAGCATGCCAATGACCAAATATATGGCCATTGGCATGGAAAACAGTTGCAAATTAAAATAAAATAACTTTTTTTTTTTTTGGCCAATTTCGTCCGTTTAAGCATAGGGCAGTGGCACGCCAATGGGATCGGCCGGAAAATAAAAGTAAAACCCTGAAAAAAGCTTTTTCTGCAAAAATCACAATTTTGCTATTATAGTCAATGGCAGGCAGAAGACAACAAGGCCAGTGAATAATGGTTGCTAAGGGGAAAGGCTCGGTGTGGGACTTGTAACTAGGCATTAGCAGGCAATTCTATGCAAATGAGGAAAATGATACTGAATCACAGATTTCCCCTCATGGCTAGCCTGCACCCAACCATGTAGGTGGAGGAAAACTATGGTGTCAAACCTTAGAGTTAGCTGACATCATAGAGGGGTGTGTCAGGCATACTGTAAATTTATTGGAGCTCTGTGGCTCGGGTTTGCCCTTAGCTTAGCAGAGCTAAGGAACGGGGTGTGTCTGAAGCTGCCTAGCACTTTTTACATTGCCTAAATGGATGAGTGCAGCATGCACCGGGGTTTAAAAAAAAAAAGTAAACCAGGAAATAGCAGCTCCATTCACATCTGAGCACTGTGTTTGCATGGTGCACCTCAGGGCTTAAACAGTAAGGCAATGGGAAGGGAAAACAGCAGAAGGAAGGTAATCAAGGAGAACAAGCATTGCTGGCAGGTACAATGTATCAGAATCAGCCAATTACACAGGCAGCAGCCCAGCCCAGCCTAGAACACCACTATAAACTAAGCAAACACCTTTCCCTGTCTTTTTTCCCACAAACTCAACACCACCGGTGTACACAAACATAGAAATTTTACCTAACAAAAGCAACAAAATGATAGGGGCTGCATTCGCTCTCATAAATCAACATGTGGAAGAGGCTGAGGATGGTGAGGATGAGAATGCTGATGACCGACCCACAGTGATGAGAAGGAGAAGAGTGTACAGACCCAGGGTAGCCTACCAGGGGCTACATGAACTGGAGATAGTGGAGCGCTATAGGGTGGACAGGGACATTCTACAGCAAATTGTTGGGCTGTGCCAGCCATGCCTCACACACAGAACCAACAGAGAGGAACTCATCTCAGTGGATACCAAGGTATGTGTAGGCTTAAGAATACTAGCCACAGGTACCTTTCAAAGGCCAACTGGGAATATCATGGGGATCTCACAGGCATCAACATCCAGGGTACTTCACCAATTCCTGGATGCCATGTCAGTACATGCCAGTGAGCACATATATTTCCTCAACACCCATGAGGCACTGACCAGCAATATGCATCTCTTTCACCAAATAACAGAAAACCCTGAGGTAGTGGGTGCTATAGACTGCATGCACATACACATCAAAGCACCACCTGGTGAGCGGGGTAGAGTCTACATAAACCACAAGGGCTTCCCCTCCATCAACTGCCAGGTCATGTGTGATGCCCTGGGCATTATAATGAATGTGTGTACTGGCAGCCCTGGAAGCTATCACGACTCCCACATATGGCATATGATGCAGCTGTATCAGAGATTTGCCATTGGGTACATCCCATATGGCCACCTAGTGATGGATGCTGGTTACGCACTGCAGCCGTGGCTGATGACACCCATCAGAAATGCACACACACCCAAACAAGAACTCTATAATGAGGCACACGCACAGGCCAGAATCATAATAGATTGAGTGTTTGGGATGCTTAAGTCATGGTTCCAGTGCCTGAACATATACGGTGGAGCCTTGCAGTACGCACCAGCTACATGTCCCCAAATTGTCATTTTATGTGGCATGCTACACAATATGATCCTGAGAAAACAGCTGCAGCAGGAACAGCATGGGGCAGGGCCACACAGCCCCTCACCATTGCCAAGGCCTGCACAGGCACAGAGTGATCCAGAGGAGGAACAACCTGAGCCAGCCCCAGTAGACAGAAGGAGACGTGCCCAGTATGCCCAGGTCTTGGCAAAGAGGGTAAGCATAGCACATACACTGACATGGTACGAACCCAGGGAATGATACCTCAGTCCAACTGGCAAATACAGTAAAAGGGATGCCAAACATGACACTACCTGTACTTAACCATGTACTGGGAGTGTACTATGTGCATCCGACATAGTCATCCCTCCAGCACCATCCTCAATACTGGTACAGCCTCAAGGTAAGTCACGCTCACTATCAATTCCTGAATGGAGTAGAATGCTCTGTTACTTGTATCTATGGTATGGATGTAAGCATGTTAGGGAATTGGGTGGCTGAATGGGATGCCAGCAGATAGTAGATACCTATATCGTCAGCATGAAATCTGTAACAAATACTGGTATCAACATAGTAGCCAGTACTAGACAAGGTGATAAAACCCAGTGCAGAACACATGGTAGGCCAAATGTGTGTCCATAGGACACACACATGCATGTCAGTGAGGCTCACATACCCAACAACAGTCTCAGCCAGTAGGACAGGTGTAGACATACACAAAGAAAGTCTGTGCTAAAGCCTCTGATTGATGGCTATGGAGAAAAGCCCCCGTCCAGACCTACACAGACAGACTATGACAGGTCAGGCAGTGGTATGTTAGTTCTGAAGAGTTCCAACAAAAACAAGTAATCTCCGTGGTATCCCCAAAGTCTCAAAACAACCCACTAAAGTGTAGTGGGTCTAAAAACAAAACAGTGTAAGAAACTTCTCTGTGTGGAAGATTTTCAGTCCATATATTTCTAGTTAATCACTGTATATTAATCAGATCAGACAACAGTAATAGAAGTAGCGAACGTAAACTCGTCAAGTCAAAAAGTAATAATAGAAAATATATAATTTTACAGCATTACTAAGTATTCGAAAGTAATCCAAGCAAGGCAGGCAGTCTGTTTCCAGTCAAAAATCCTTTATTAAGTACACAGACTAGCCCCGGGGACTTAGATTGAACAAAAGACCAATGTGGAAAAATATGGATGATTCACTTTCTAAGGAATAGGAAGATATTTTAGAGGATGCCAGCTACAAACTTATTCATCTGCTAGTAAGGAACAATCTTAGTGTGCAGGAAGCTACAAAGGCTGACATCACATCTTTAAAAACAACATTGGAAAATGAGAACCACTATAACCTAGATGCTAAATTTGAGCTACTTAAAGAAAGAGTAAAAGGATATGAGCAGTCCATTAAAGAAAGAAAGATTAATAAAATGAAACGAGATCAACTGGACAAAGATGATCCTGTGAGACTTACTAGGAGGTACAATAATAATATCAACAACAACAGGAGAACCAACAACAGACAAGGTTCTAGTTATTACAGGGGATATAAGGGAAAATATAACTGTGCCAGCAGACCTCAACGGGATTTTCTCAGGGGAGATCCTCGCACGAAACCAGACATGGGCACAATACAGGACCACCAGGAGACTGCCCCTCCAACATCTCATTCCCCACAATCCCAATCCCCTCTGGCTATCAACACTCCACAGAAGCCTTTGACATCACAGAAGGATCAGGACAGGAACATAATCCACAGTGGCAACCAGAACCAACAGAGAGTTCTACAGGACGAATTACAAGACTACCAGGACAACCGGGACCACAGACAATCCAGCTACCAGGAGCAGCAACACCATCACAGAGACCAGTTTCTTCAGGAAGACCAATATCGACAGTACAGACATCAGCCACCACACCAATACCAAAGCCAGCACCAGTACCAGAACAAGAACGGCGACCACCACCAGATCCCCAGAGCTTGTCCTCTTACCAGGTCCCCCCATACCACAGCCACAGCGAGGAATACTACTACAACCCACCGAGATTCCAGAAAGCAGAGCAGGAATTCCAGAGGTCTTATACTCTATCCACAAACTCCCAGGGAGACAGGAGAACAAAACAGTGGACAGGACTGAGGGAAATACAATACCTGGGCAATCCCGACTGGAACCCCGACTACAACCCAGGTCCCAGGCTCAGACAGAGGAAGCAGCCACAATAGCAGGTACAATAACAACAACAACAGGTACCACAATAACAGGTGCTCCACTTATCTGGAAACATTCTGTTAAAGCACTGACTGAAGAGGAAAAAAGTGTGTTGTCCAAAGGACTTACTTTTGTACCAAGCTGCAGGAGTGAGATTGCTCAAGTACTGATAGACCTTAAAATGTTTGTGAGGAAGCTCAACTTAAGGGTACAGTTTCATGGCAAAAGTAATGACACTGAAAATAAGCCTATTGAAAAGGTCTGTGTACTTAATAAAGGATTTTTGACTGGAAACACTGCCTGCCTTGCTTGGATTACTTTCGAATACTTAGTAATGCTGTAGAATTATATATTTTCTATTATTACTTTTTGACTTGACGAGTTTACGTTCGCTACTTCTACTACTGTTGTCTGATCTGATTAATATACAGTGATTAACTAGAAATATATGGACTGAAAATCTTCCACACAGAGAAGTTTCTTACACTGTTTAGTTCTGAAGAGTAAGACGTCTGAAACTGAAATGTAGGTCAATTAAACCTAAGACCTGTAGTACACTGATATGCCTCTAGTCTGCATGATAGGTCAGAATACAGAATGAAATGAAGTACCTGAAATACCAGTACAGTCATAGCAAATGTGTACAGTTGTCAGGTGTGCCCCCCCCAATCCTATGTAGAAATGTAGTGACATGTATGTGTAGGTATAATAACAGTGGAGCACAGATTACCTGAGCTGGCCAAAGTAGCAAGATAGCTTGTAGCACGTGTACAATATGCAGGGCTGTGTGTGCTAGGTTGGGGTGTGTTGTATATTGTGTGAGAGTGGTCAGCATGTAGGCATGGTAGGTTGAGTCCTGGTGGCCAATGGCCAGTACTGCCTATGACAGGGCCAAGTTCTCACAACTGCAGTGCCAAACACAATGCATTCCAGCAAGGCACATTCCAGCAGTAAGCCATACTGATAGTTTGGATGTAATATCTGTCACCATCTGAAAGATGGACATGGCATGAATGTGGGCCCAGACATACAAACAGTACACAGGTGGAAGTACCCTAGACAGAGGGTGTATAAAATGTTACTGTCAAATGGACACACTTTTGGAATTGTACATATAGGTTAGCAGCACATGAGTTGGGTTTGTAGTATGGAATGTTGATGTCATCTGGCCAAACACTGGCAGACCACAAAAGTCACTGGTGTGAAGTACTGAGAAACTGCTGATGTCCCTGCACAAGACAGTATAAGTGGAATGCCCCACATATATCTGTGAGTCAGCTGCACGTAGCATCCATAGCACGCATGCACCCAGCTCACCCCACCATCAGCCACAGGTACCTCACAGGTCTTATCCCTGCTGTTGGGAATGAGTACAATATGACCCCCACCTCTGTATGGGAACAGCCACAGAATGCAGCATGCTGAAGAGGTGGCCCATGCAGGTGTGTCCCTAGCTGTAATCAGCACCCTGCCAGCATCCACACCACTAGATCAATAAGGACAGAAACTATTGACATTAACACCTTGCACACCTACCCTGAACTCCCCAGGGGAATATAATGGCTTGCAGCCTGGCACTGTAGGAGTGACACAATGCAAGAGCCTGCTACAGATGGCCTGCATCACTACCAAATGCCCTACAGTCCTCTGTCAAAGGCTTGTGCCCCACCCATACTGCCAATGTATGTTATCTCATGGACTCCCAAATAACAACATAAACAGTCTACAGAACCCAAAGGCAAGGCCATGTTGACAAATCCCAGTAGCATGTCCACCATGTCCTACTACATGAACTGTAGACCAACCCCTAAATACTGCTGTGATGAAGTGATAACTATAGGTAACTTATCAGAAAATGTTTGCATAATGTTTGGAAGAGGACAGAATAACAGGGGGTGGTAGAAGCATGGATGCCATGGAGTGTGTGAAGTCTGAAACTCACATGTGTGCACATACTATCCCTGTCTGCAAACACAGGAATGGGTGGCTACAAACCTGCCTGTAAACCACAATTTGAAGGGGTAATGACCAGAAATATGAGCCCTGCCTCTGGGTAACATATGTGAATCTGTACAGCTGTGAGGTATGGCCACAGCAGGATATGGCCATTCTGTCATGTTGATAGATGCACAAGCATGGGATCCTCAGCCACCACTGTACCAAGGTGCTGAACCATTTACACAGACCCATCAGCAAGTGTCTGCAGCTTCCCCTCCAGAATGGCATGACTGTGCAAGAATATTTAGGCTGCAGACCACAATACTGGACACAGGTTCATTCACCCTGTCTTCCCCAGGAAATAACTGTGAGCAAATAAGTATACCTGACAGTAGTTGATGACATAAAACATCACAGTGTAAAACAGTACATATGTCTGAATATCTCTGCTAACACGAAAACCATGTAGCAGAAGCAGCACAGACACAATTACCTACAGTAACTCATTATCCTTTGCCCATTGTGACCCCATATTGTCAACCAATATACAGATATCCTGCAGAAACAGGTTTCTAGCTGTAGTTGTAGAACACAAAAGCCTGCATTGGAGTACAATCTACCTGGAATGGATTCACACATTCAATACAGAAGGTCATACTGGGAATGCTCCCACACTTAGAGAAACAAAGCCCATGTCTGACAACAAAGCAATCAAAGGTCATACTGGGCATGCTCCTATACTTATAAATGAAGCCCATGTCTGGCAACAACAGTGGACTATACATATGACAGTCGCAGATGTTTGTGCACACACTCCACATTGCACACCAGTCATGCTTTGCACACACATCAGCTAGGAATACACACATATATCCAAGGACAACACACTAAAATAAGCCAAACTTACGCATACATAGTTTTGTGGAAGAGAGTGACAGTGACAAAGAGCCTCCCATCATGAGGCCTGTCCCACCCAGCACACATCCAATTGGCTAAAACCACATGATGTGCAAATGTCAATCACTGTAGACATTTGCCTCTGGTATCCCTCAGCACTATAGCATCTGTGGTGCTTGTGATAACTGTGTAACATGACTGTACAAGTCATTATTCATCCAGCAATTGTATACACATACCTGTTAAATGTAAACCCGTGTGTGACTGAGTGTTGTGTGTGTGCTTTCAGATGAATGGTTTATGGCCCATTCACACACACTGCACTCCCCATTGCCCTACTTTGGCAAGCCTGCTGATGTCATTCACCTTGAAATACACCTTTGGGGAAGGAGTAGCCCTATAAACTCCGTGGCACATGCTATAACTGTGTAATGCTGTAGTATGATGTGCTAGTTAGGTAGGAGTTCTAATCCCAGACATAGCAACTGTAAGACTGTGTGTGTGTGCATGTGTGTGTGTGTGTGTGTGTGTTTGTCAGTGTAGGGAGCAATGCTTTTGAGGACATTCACAGTCAAATCACTTTCCATTGCCCTACTTTAGCAAGCCTGCTGATGTCATTCACTTTGAAATTCACTTTTGGGCAAGGTGTAGCCATGTAAGCTCCATGGCATATGCTATAACTGTGTAATGCTGTAGTGTGATGTACTAGTTGGGTAGGAGTTCTAATCCCAAACTTGGCAACTGTGAAAGTCTGTGTGTGTGATTGTTTGTCTGTGTAGGGTTCAATGCTTTTGAGGCCATTCACAGTCAAATCACTTTCCATTGCCCTACGTTGGCTTGCCTGCTGATGTCATTCACTTTGAAATACACCTTTTGTAAAAGAGTAGCCCTGTAAGATCTGTGGCACATGATATAACTGCATAATGCTATAGTGTGATGTACTAGTTAGGTAGGAGTTCTAATTCCAAACATGGCAACTGTGAAACTCTGTGTGTGTGTGTGTGTGTGTGTGTGTGTGTGTGTGTGTGTGTGTGTGTGTGTGTGTGTGTGTGTGTGTGTGTGTGTGTGTGTGTTTGTCATCAGTATCCTGTGTGGAATTAACTATGACTGTGTCATAACATGATTCATTGTGGAGTAGATTTTGCAAATTCCTGATATGGAGAAGCTATTATATGTCACAATGTCCATCTTACAAAGACAATAGATGTCAAACAGCATAGAGGCTGGTGTAGACAATCCATACCCTTACATGTGACATCATGGATTGGGGAACAATATAGGCAACCCTTGTATTACCCAGAGAACACTCTCTATCCATGTCTCATACACAAACACAATTGGCTAGGCATCAACCTGGTAGTTCCCTGCATATTGCCCACAGATAGTAACCATGGTGTGATTGCAGTGGACTACAGAGGACATGGCACCCTGTTCCATCCCTACAATAGGCAAATAATTGCATACAGTGGTCCTTTGCTATGTTCCCCACTGGACACCTGCAACAACTGTAGAGTCAGCAAATGTAACCCACAAAGGAAATATCATGCCTTATACACATGCCCTGTATGGACAGATGCTGCTAACACCAGTGAATACCTGCATCATGCTGTCAATGTAGGTGCAGGATCAACCTGAGTTCCATTGCCATTTCTCACCACATGAGGTCAGGAATGCCACATAAGATTATAACAATCTGTCCACATAACATGCCCCAGACACCCCAGGTATACTTCCACATATCACAGAACATGCATGTGGAACATGTGCACATCCCAGTCACCGTCCATGTTATGGAATATAGAACACATACATGGCAAGCATTGCACAGCACTGGCCACCCACAATAACAACCCAGATGAGTGGATGGCGATTACAATACCCACCTGTGTGGGCCAATCCAGAGACTACACCCCTGAGCCACACTACAGACCAATGTCATGTGGCCTGATGCCAAGGTAAACCCTTTGCCTAGCCTTGTACAGCCTTCTGGCACAGTCAACCACTACAAACCTGTAAACAATGAACCCATGCATGTCAGTACTGGCAAACCTGTGTCTGTGTGTGTGGAGATTAATTATTTGGAAGCCATTCACACTCATTACACCTCCTACTGCCCTACTAAAGCATGCCTTCTGATGTCAGTCACCTTGACATACCCTTTGCCCATATATCAGCCTGATAACCACTGTGGTGCATGTGATACTTGCACAATACTGTAGTGCAGCAATCTAGTTAGTTAGGAATTCTAATCCTGACCCTGCCAACTGTGATAATGTGTGTGAGTTCCTGAGAGAGTGTGGCTGTGTCATCCTTGACACCTGTTTTTGTGGACAGGCACATGTACTACACCTACCTTATCCCTCCTTTATCACTGTTGCTGATGTCACTCACCTTCAAATATACCTATTGACAGTTCTCCAACATGTAAGCTCTGTGGAACATACAATAACTGCATAGAAATGTAATAATAATATGTAGTCAGACAGGGGTTTGAAACCCCATACTGGTAAGAGTGTGACACAAACATGCTTAGCTTTTACTCTCCTACCCCATCCTTGCTTACTTTGTCTCTGTTTGTCTCTCTCACTCCCTCTCTGGTGGATGTGGAGAAGTACACTTGCTTTGCTTAGGCAGCAGCTTGTGTTTTGTAAGTGATGCTCATGATCAGCTGATGGCCTGTGCACGAATTGCAGTCCCCCACTAGCTGACTGCATGTGGAACAGCTATGGCAACATTCCCATAGAAAACTGCATGGAAACACACTCCTATAACTAGGAACATCATGTGAGTGTTGGCCCTTTTCATTCACTGTGAGCAGGACTTCATGTCAATGTTTGGCAAACAGCATCACAGAAGGTAGTGGGATATACCTCTTACAACATACACTATGGAGACAGGCCAACAAACAGGAGGGGGATGTTCCAGACATGATGACAGAATGTAAGTCTTGCTCTTCTGCATTTGAAGTAATGTTGGGTTAACAGGGTTTGTGTGGATATGGCTGGTCTACATGATTTAATACCTGTGACAGTGTTTTGTGGTTGAAGAAACTCCCACCTGTAGGGCTATCTGCAGACTGGGTAGTGTTTGGAGTCTTACGTGTGTTGTGTTACTCACAGATGACCTTTCTTTAGAAATTCAGTAGCACAGTCTGAGGATTGCAGTCAGTACATGGTGACAGCCATAAGAGTTATTGACTTCATATCCTTCAGAAGACATATGTCACAACAAACCCCATTACACCAGTAAATGTATGAGGTTATCACAGCAACATGTCAATATTAGCCCTGTGTTTGTGCCTCCAGCCACAACTCTGTCATCTTTTGTACATATGTCATGCAGTATGAGGTACATATGCTCAGTACACCATTGTTTATTGACATCATACCTGATAATAAGCCAGTGAGATATTAGACTGCTAGACATGTTATGTATAGTAGGGGTCATATTTGAGGACAAAACCTGGACATTCTGTTGTATTGTGTACAGTAGTGAAGTCTGTGTGCTTATGGTGATTGTCGATAGAGTGTGTATTGCGAATATGCACCTTGGCCTGTGTACAGGCAGTGGTAGATGTCATTGTTCTTGGTCCTGTTCTATCTGATGTTGCATGGTGCTCCAGTGTATGGTACCCTATCGACTTACATGTTCGTAGGGCCAAACCCACACATGTCCATACCACAGTCAGGCATCGAAATACACTGTGTACTGGCCCAGTATATGTAGGGTTAGTGTGTGAGTGGCACATATGAGGATGGTGTTTATCAGACAGTCCATATACTGTAATATTAAGCATGCTTACCATATGTCGCTGTGACTGTGTTCACATTGGTTATGGGTATGCACTTTCACACAGGTGGCTTTTACTCCATGCTGTTACATGCCTGTAGAGCCTGCTATATTTGCAGGTACATGTGTATTCCCCCATAAGAAATGTAGGCCAGAGTTGGGCAGTCTGCCTGTAGTTTTCACAGTGCTTTGTGACATGTCTAGCAGCTCAGTGTACTTACCCAGTGTGATGTTATGTCCAGATATTTGTCAGAGGTACTGCTGCCAGGCCACCATAACTGTTGTGTACTTCTGATAAAGCAGTGGGATGCTGTACAGATGTATATCACTAACTAGAGGGTAGCATGTGGGCTTGTGACCTCTGCTGCTCCAGTTATTATGTGTCAGGACAGACAGGAGTGTGTGACTGCGTAAACAGTGTGAGCATATGTATTCCGGTATTTACGTGATATACCCATTTACATGGCTGTTAATATCCACATTGTCAGGCTTGGTCCACACATATTGCACTACAGGGTTCAGTGTATTCCTCTGGACTGACCAGAGTGTGTCAGACCGTCCCATTTATTGGTCATATCTCTACTGTATTCCACAGGACCATTACTGTGCTATCGGTGGTACTGTACTATGATGATCTTAGGATGTCTGTCAGTAACTGATGTCGTACATGTCAATATCCCACACACAACATTTCTGTTAAGAAAACCCCTGTTACAGTAGCAACAGTCTACATTTATACCTGCAATACTTACATTACATCCCTTTGCACTAAGAGGTTGCGACTATTGGTGCTGAGGTATGACTCCACTCCATGTTCTGGACATATGTTCATATGTTAAACATATATATATATATATATATATATATATATATATATATATATATATATATATATACATACATACATATATCTATGTAGATATATACATACATATATGTATAAATATATATATATATATATATATATATATATATATATATATATATATATATATATATATATATATATATATATACATATACATACATACATATATAGATATACATATACACATATATATATGTCTACACATATACGGATATATATCTTATTCTACTTCTTCTTTCAGCTGCTCCCGTCAGGGGTCGCCACAGCAGATCAACTGTTTCCATTTCTTCCTGTCCTCTGCATCTTGCTCTGTCACACCAACCGCCTGCATGTCCTCTCTCACCACATCCATAAACCTTATCTTAAGCCTTCCTCTTTTCCTATTACCTGGCAGCTTCATCCTTAGCATCTTTTTCCCAATATACTCTGCATCCCTCCTCAGCACATGTCAAAACCAATGTAATCTTGCCTCTCCGGCTTTGTCTACAAACCTTCCAAACTGGGCTGACCCTCTAATATACTTATTCCTAATCCTGTCCATCCTCGTCACACCCAGTGCAAATCTTAACATCTTCAACTCTGCCATGTCAAGCTCTGACTCCTGCCTTTTTGTCAATGCCACTGTCTCCAACCCATATAACATAGCTGGTCTCACTACCCTCTTGTAGACCTTCACTTTCACTCTTACTGGTACTCGTCTGTCACAAATCACTCCTGACACTCTTCTCCACCCACTCCATCCTGCCTGTACTCTCTTCTTCACCTCTCTTCCACACTCACCATTACTCTGAACTGTTGATCCCAAGTACTTAAACTCATTCACCTTTGCCACCTCTACTCCCTGCATCCTCACAATTCATCTGTCCTCCCTCTCATTCACACGTATATATTCTGTCTTAGTCCTGCTGACCTTCATTCCTCTTCTCTCTAGAGCATATCTCCACCTCTCCAGGGTCTCCTCCACCTGTTCCCTACTCTCACTACAGATCACAATGTCATCTGCAAACATCATAGTCCACGGGGACTCCTGTCTGATCTCGTCTGTCAACCTGTCCATCACCATTGCAAAAAAGAAAGGGCTCAGAGCGGATCCTTGATGTAATCTCACCTCCACCTTAAACACATCCATCACTTCCAACGCAGACCTCACTGCTGTCACACTACCCTCATACATATCCTGTACTACTCTTACATACTTCTCTGACACTCCCAACTTCCTCATACAATACCACAACTCCTCTCTAGGCACCCTGTCATATGCTTTCTCTAAAAACACAAAGACACAATGCAACTCCTTCTGAGCTTCTCTGTACTTCTCCATCAACACTCTCAGAGCAAACATTGCATCTGTAGTGCTCTTTCCTGGCATGAATCCATGTTGCTGATCACTAATCATCACCTCCCTTCTTAACCTAGCTTCCACTACTCTTTCCCATAACTTCATGCTGTGACTGATCAGTTTAATCCCTCTGTAGTTACTACAGCTCTGCAAATCACCCTTATTCTTAAACATCGGTACCAAAATACTTTTTCTCCATTCCTCATGCATCCTCTCACTTTCCAGGATTTCATTAAACAATCTAGTTAAAAACTCCACTGCCATTTCACCTTAACACCTCCATGCTTCCACAGGTATGTCATCTGGACCAACAGCCTTTCCGTTCTTCATCCTCTTCATAGCTATCCTTACTTCCTCCTTGCTAATCCACTACACTTCATGATTCACTATCTGCACATCATCCAACCTTCTCTCCCTCTCATTCTTTTCATTCATCAACCCCTCAAAGTACTCTTTCCATCTGCTCAATACACTCTCCTTGCTTGTGAGTACATTTCCCTCATTATCCTTTATCACCCTTACCTGCTGCACATCTTTAGTAGCTCGGTCCCTCTGTCTAGCCAATCGGTACAGGTCCTTTTCTCCCTCCTTAGCGTCCAACCTTTTATACAACTCTTCATACGCCTTATCCTTAGCCTTCGCCACCTCTCTTTGCCATGCACCTCATCTCCTTATACTCTTGTCTACTTTCTTCATCTCTTTGACAATCCCACTTCTTCTTCGCCAACCTCATATATATATATATATATATATATATATATATATATATATATATATATATATAATATATATATTTATATATATAGGTTTACTATCAAAAGGACGAAAATCAAATCCATGAATGGTGATTTCCATCACAAATAACGTTGATTCATGACTATGAAGTAGGTTAAATGATCGACGCAGCTATGTCGACAAATTCTGTCGACCTTAAGGTAGAACTCTCCCATTCACATAAATGATGTAACTTCCTGCCTGTGAACGACCTTGTAAACCGACGTACAAATGAACATCGACATTCCGGCAGTCACTCCTACCATGGTCAAGGAGGTGGCTATTGAGCATGTTACTGTCATGCTTTTGATGGCAAACCATAGATATATATATATATATATATATATATACACAGTGGTGGTGCTGCGGTAGCATTGTCGCCTCACAGTAAGACGTTGTCCTGTTCGATTCTCAGCTAGAGCGTCTTCTGTGTGGAGACGTGTGAATGGGCGTATCTTTCTTGAAGGTTGTGCATCAGGACCTTCAACTCGGCATGTAAAAATTTACTGCCAATCATTAGTGGACCAGAGTTCCGCTGTGGCGACCCCTAACCGGGAAAAGCTGAAAGACACAACAACAACAACAATATATATATATATATATATATATATATATATATATATATATATATATATATACACACAAATATTTATAGATATTTACACACACACACACACACACATATATATATATATATATATATATATATATATATATATATATATATATATATATATATATATATATATATACACACACAAATATTTATAGATATTTACACACACACATATATATATATATATATATATATATATATATATACACACATATATATAAATATATATATATATATATATATATATATATATATATATATATATATATATATATATATATATATATATATATATATATATATATAGATAGATCTATATATGACCATATATATAAAATGCAATATACTGATGTATATAAATACATATATATGAATATATATGTGTATGTACATGTACACATATATCTATCTATATATATATATATATATATATATATATATAGATAGATAGATATATCTATGGGTCTACTGCTTTTGGTCGAATTACATTTGGTCAAAAATGATTTCAGGCACCCCACTTCACCGAAAATGCATTTCACTGAAAACCCATTTGGTCGAAAATGGAATATAGCCCCTGCCCCACTGCAGTGCCACCCTGGAGTGAGAATATAAAGTTTAGGGGGTGTGGGGGGCATGGGCACAGCCACCAATATAATTGCAGTGTATTCACTATTATTATACTTGTGCATCCATTAAAAATACATTGAAACATATAACGTCAGTAAAGACTAGTTGCAAAGTTGCAAAATGTGGGGAGCTATGCTCCCCACACCCCCCTAACTTTATATTCTCACTCCAGGGTTGCACTGTAGTAGGGCAGGGGCTATATTCCATTTTTGACCAAATGGAATTCGGCCAAATGTGCTTTCAATCAAATATGCTTTCAGTGAAGTGGGCTGCCAGAAATAATTTTTGACCAAATGTAATTCAACCAAAAGCAGTAGACCCATATATATATATATATATATATATATATATATATATATATATATATATATATATATCCATATCCTTATATGTAAACATTACTGTTGTTTATACCTTCCCATATGTATCACACTGTATTTATCTGATATGTTTATATTTAGATATAACAACATACGTGATTCAACAGTAATATCACTAATAAGTACTACACCATTGTAGAAGTCATAGCAGTTGTTCAATACTATTCAGTAAGCGTACTGACAGATATATTAGAAAAACAACTGTTTTCACAGCTGTGATGGCTTAGTGGTTAACTACTGTGACTATAGTGTACAGTGTCCTGGATTCAAGACTGGGCTGTTTTTTTTTTTTTGTTGCTAGGCAGAGCAAGGGTTGTTGGATACAGGGTGGTTAACTCATTCACTCTGGAGCAGCTGCAAGAAAGCTGCCTGCTTAATTCCACCATAGGCACAACAGTGCAGCCTGAGCTCATTTTCAGAAAATCCATTTGTGATACCATACAGAAAACAAATGTTCATAACTCTTTAACTATAAGAGCTAGACTAAAAAATGTTATGCAAAAGTTCTTTAGCAGACACTGACCTTTCCAACAGTGTAAATGTTGATAGTACATATCAAAGTCATTATTAAATATTTGGCTAGGAATGTTGATATTGTGCATATTTTTACCTTTTTGGAAAAGCAAAGCACAATATCTTGGTCAATGTACCTTGCAGACCCATATAATTTGTATTTAATTTGTTAGTATGAATGTCAGCTTTACAATGATACCTTAACTATTAATGTGTGATGCCCCTTTATGGAGATATTCACAGAAATATGATTAATATAATATTTCTCATAATTCATAAATAAACAAAGCATAATATCTCATCACCTGTAACAAACAGAGCCTACATATCAGTGTAGAAGTTGTGTGTCTCTATGTCAGCTTCAAAATGATACATCATTTGTGTGATCACCATGCTCCCTTGCAAAGATATGGGCATAATAATGAGAAGTATTGGAAATGTATAATTTTCATAATCCTGCAAGACTAAACAAACTGAGATATCTGTACATGTGTACAGGGCACAAACACAGTTCTTTTACTATGTTGTAAGGAGTACCACTGTCTTCAAAATGAGGTATTACTTGGCACACTGACATGTTCCCTTGCAAAGTTATTTACCAAAATATGAAAAAAATAATAATTTCCATAACCTAAGTCCAAAACAAACTTTGATATCTGCACATGTGTATAACATACAGGCACAATTATTTTACCATGTTGGAACCAGCAATACTGTCTTCAAAATGAGGTATTACTTAGCACATTCAGATTCTCCCTTGCAAAGTTATTTACCAAAATATGAAAAATTATAATTTCCATAACCTAAGTCTAAAACAGAATTTGATATCTGTACATGTGTACAACATACAGGGAGAGTTATTTTACCATGTTGGAACTATCAATACTGTCTTCAAATGAGGTATTACTTAGCACATTCAGATGCTCCCTTGCAAAGTTATTTACCAAAATATGAAAAAAAAATGATAATGTCTATAACCTAAGTTCAAAACAAAATTTGATATTTGTACATGTGTACAACGTACAGGGACAGTTATTTTACCATGTTGGAACTATCAATACTGTCTTCAAAATGAGGTATTGCTTAGCACATTCAGATGCTCCCTTGCATTATTTACCAAAATATGAAAAAAATCATAATTTCTATGACCTAAGTCCGAAATATACTCTGATATCTGTACATGTGTACATCATAAGGACAGTTATTTTACAATGTTGGAACTATCAATACTGTCTTCATAATGAGGTATTACTTAGCACATTGAGATGCTTCCTTGCAAAGTTATTTACCAAAATATTAAACAAAAAATAATTTCCATAACCAAAGTCCTAAACAAAATATGATATCTATATATTTGTTCAGCATACATGCACAGTTTTTTTTCCATCTTGTAACTAATAATACTGCCTTCAAAATGAGGTATTACTTACCCTGATGACATGTTCCCTGACAAAGTTATTTAGCAAAATAGGAAAAGAAATCATAACTCTCATAACCATAATTGTAACCAAACTGTGATATGTGTACACCATACAGGCAAAGTTCTTTTTACATCTTGTAAGTACTAAAACTGTCTTCAAGATGATAAGTTCCAGACTTTTACAACTAAATATGAAAAATATCTGTAGCACTCAAAAACATATGGAGTGTCCCACACCTGTGCTTGCAATGTAATAATGACTTTTAGTAGTGTGAATAACAGTGACACCTGACAATGATTTTACCTGACAAGTGATAACGACTCAGTGTTATACTGTACCTGCACAAATAATGTGATAATCTCCTGCATGTCTCGAGTGCAAGATTCTGCATGCCCTTACAAAGGTGATAATTGCTTCACATACCCTTTTGAGGATATAGGGAACTAGCAAGCACTGGAATTGTCTCAGTTTGAATTCATCAAGGGCAGGTCATGCATATGCAACTTGGACTTCTTTTATGTGGACAGTGACCTAAATTTTGATCTGCACAGAGTATTATGAAGTGGTATAGTTGAACACACTAGGTGCAGGTAAATTATCTAAACACACACACACACAGCAGCATACTGTGATTCATTGAAAACAGTGCTTTGCAAAGGGTTGTCAGGATCTAGGTATTCCAATATGCTTAATTTTGTGAACTGTCCTAGAATGGTGCAAATGTACCAAAAATGTCAGTATGACTTAGTCTCTGAGTCTCAAGTGTCAATATTCACTGTCACACATTAATGTTTCTTGTTTAACTCCATCTCATGGCTGACCGCCTTCTTCTACCCAAGTTGCTTCTGAGCTCCAGTTTGGAACAAAGCAAAAAAGGAGGTCACAAAATCTTTAAATAATATTGAATACTGCAACAGTGAGGAGAATAACACTCATTTTCTCAGTCAAGTCTTGCTTCAGTACATTTTCAATAGTCTACAAAATGCATCTGGTTTTACTTTCACAGCTTTTTAAAAATATTTTACATATATCAAAACTACTTTTTATAACTTAGAACACGGAGAACATGAATTCCAATATAGAAGTTAATGTTCAACACCAATCACCATGTCAGATAAATCAAAGAACAGTCACAGGTGAGCAAACTAGTCTCTATTTCAGCCGTCAGCTAATGCAAGCACTTGAAACAGGCAGATGCTTGATATTCCACTATTAGTTCACATAAAGAGAAATATGGTATGCCTGGGAGTGGGAACAGTAACTGCAGCTTTCCACTGACTTTACTGACAAAAATAGCTACAGCATGCATACAGGAGTTTGTCCTGCTGGTTGGTTCAAGTGTGATGTTGCAGATGAAAGCAACATTTGCTAGATCCTGCCTCCAAAAGGGTAATATTTATTTTTCTTTTGCCAGATTTGAGATGAGAGATAGCCCATGATGTGGCTACCCAGTTATGAAGCCTCTGACTTTGATGATAGTTGGATACTGTGGCAGTGAATAGATGGGACACCACTGTGTCAGGGATAGATGACACATGGTCTGGTACCATAACAATGGTGGTAGGTTATTTCTTGGTGGGGGGATAGGCTACTGCAAGAGGGGGTTAACTACTATCCTGGTGCTGGTGAAATGCTGTCCAATATGGATCGAGCCAACTAATAAGAATTTTGCTGGGTAAAAATATGGTGGTCCTAACAGTCGTTCATTCACTTAGGACACTTGAGACTGCATTTGATACACCTACACTAGAAGACATGGCATTGGTAGCTCAGACTCATAGTTCAAAAGTGAGGTCTGCTGTACTGATTGTGTAACACCTCCTGTGCAAGTACTGGCAACCACTAACACAGCAGCAGCAGAAATACTGATAACTACGTGGTTGGTGAAAGTAGAGATGATATCTGTATGACCAAAAGTGGCATAACTGATGTCACCTGTAGTAATGGGTTGACTCAGTTGACTATCAAACAGTGAAACTGGTACATGTGGCTTAGTTGGAGGAAATCTTGACACTAGTGTGACTGACATCAGATAACCATATGCCATGACAAATGACATCAGACAGACTGGCATTTCTATAAGCAATGTTGATTTGTCAGAAATGCTAACCAATGATCACTGCTATGTAACACAGGCTATGCAGATAGTGCAGACACTCAACCTGGATCTGGTAAGAAGACAGCAGACCTCAGGAGCTGATATCAGACACAGAAATAATATTGGGGTTGAGAGTTTTACTAACACCTGCCAACCTGTCATAAGCTATACTGTTATAGACACACCTCTGCAGAGGGAGAGAGGATGGAAAAGTATGCTTAGTTTCCATGGCAGAAGGTTAATAAATAACAGATTCAACCATTATGGTTACTGAATTTTACACCTGTCCTCATTTATTTCGGAAGGCTATTTGATTTACTGACAAGAGGAGAACCACTGTACTTGGAAGCATTCTCTGCCTTTGACAATTTTGGATCTAATTTTATATGAGGTATAACAATTTCTTTGTGGTCAAAGTGGACTTCTCTGACCTTGATTTATTACAGCCAGGTGCTGTTTCAGAACATAAGAGTTTGTACTATTTGGAAATATCTCTAGGGTTTTTATCATAAGAAAGCTCATAATGGCTCTTTTCCGCTCTAGTTTAGTGGCGTTATTATATTCTACAAGATTTTTATGCACTTAAATTGGTTACACTGTGAACCCAAGTAAAGATGGTACTGAGTGTATGTGCTGGCTGCAGAAATCCACCTTTAACAGGGGTACTTCATCTGCGCTGCAGTCATGACTTAGGAAGGGGGCATATGCCATACCAAAGCACTCAGATTTCCTGTTAAGACAAAAAAATACAAAATACAGTATTAAGACTTATTTTCATGTGTCAATCAACATCCAATGCATGCATGATGTCACTGGCAAATATGTGTGTCAATCATGTGCATTTGCGTATGACATCACAGGTATTTGGCATAATAATTGTGTGGACCATGCCTACTTCTGTGCACTCCGACCACACAGAGTAGTAGGATACAGTTATAAAGAGAATGATTACAATCTCCTGGGTAGCAAATAGCTTGCTACACTAAAATCAGAGATACAGCATTAACCACAAATTCAGAATTGTGCTTATAAAGCCTGTACTGAACTCGCACTAGCTGGCACACATCAGTTGCTCACTCAAACAGCTTGCACGGCTCTGGGCTTGGTCCCCCCCCCCCAGTATAGCATCTACCCACATCCATTTATATTAACTCTAGTCCACTGATGACAAAATCAGAAACTTAAAAAAAATTAGGACTCCGAATTTGGGGTTTTAACAGCTAAAAGCTTAAGAAAATGAATATAAAAGCAGTTCATCTTAAAATTCCGTCTGTGAACATCTCACAAACTAAAGAAAAGAGTCAAGCAGCACAGTTGGCACTGATTATATACAGGAACCAATTCCCCCCAGAAGCAGTTTATTTGTATAACATTCAGTAGACTTTCAAGCTGGCATTCAATACAGTAAGGGATATTTTACATCCGTTGTACATTTCACTTAAAACTGTGGCCAGACTCTAGAAGTAGAAGAAAACCATATAAGCTGTAGCAGGGCAATATGTTACCTTATGAATATCTTACCTTATGGATCAAAGATGGAATGGTCTGTAGAAGAGACTTGCAGTTTGTTGTAAAAATACACACAGATCTCCAGTGCAGGTCTTTCTTCAGGGAGCCGTAACTGCAGCAAAACTCCCTGGGTTTGTTAAGTGATTAGCAGGATACATAAAGAGATCCAGCAGTAAATTCTGCAAAAGCAAGAAAAATAAAGGGAACCTTTACTGCTGTAACTGCTATTTACTGGCACAGAATAAAGGATTTTTGGTCAGGGGGTGGAGGAGTTAAGTGGACTATGATTGGACACAATGTCTTGCTTGCATATAAAATCGGCTTGCTATGAGAAGAAAGTACAGAGTGACTTGCAAGCCGATTTTCTCCAAAAACTCAAATATAACCACCACGTAACTCTATGCTGAAAATTAAGCTGGCAAGGTAACTGACAAAGTTCAGTTGCTTTTTCAACTTAATTTTCAACAGTGGAGTTGCAATCTGGCTGCAAAGTTCATTGCGCTGGGAGAAGCCACTCTGGGGTAACAATATGCACTTACTATCATCTCACAGCGTGCTTGGATGTAACTACACAGGCGCCATGAGACAGTAGTCTGGGTTAATGAGTTAAAGCAGTTTTGAGCAGCTTTAAGCTGGTTTGCATGGGTTTGCATGACGGTAAGTGCTGCTAACGTACGGTTAAACATACAGGCAGTTACACCGTATATGCTTCACTTACTAGTGCACAAATCTGCTTAGCATTTATATCGCAGCAATGCTGAAACTGGCTAAAAATGGCTCGGCCCTGGTAACCAATGTTCACATTCTGGTCTGATAACGCAGCAGGGTAATGACATTTTTAATAAGTGTATTTAATGCCTTGTACATAACATGCGTCTATGTGCTGTCATTACAGGTTTGAGTCTACTGTCTGGGACACCTGAGTATATATGGCTTGTACAACACTCTTTTCTGTTTGAATGTGTTACATACATGGGTAGTATCCCAGGTTATATGCAGTCACCCTGGCATGTAGTGTATCATTACGTTACTACTGTTGACAGTGCTTTCCCATGTAAGAGTAGATTGCACAATGTAGTACTGGAACCAAACATCCATGCATGCAAAGATGGACTCTGAGTCCTCACTGTCATGTTGTTGGTGTGTGAGCTGTGTCTCATGAAATATTTCCTAGTGGATAATGATCTGACATGTGGAAAATAACTGTAGACTACTGTGTGTATAGCACATGGCAGTGAGGGCTGCTGTCATGTAGTAATGGCATACCTGTCAGTGTCAAATGTCTATCTGTCAACACATTCATCCTAATGCATAGCTATTTGGCTAGCTGATGTCTGTCTGTCCTTTGTACAGATGTGCAGATGTCAGGTATCCATTTTGGCTACTTACAGGCAATCTGTGCTTGACTGACACTGTCATGTCTGCTCAGCTGTGTTATGATTGCCACAGCTAGGAATCCACACCATGTACACACCACATGCCATGGATACCTCAACTACACTACCACGGTCAACAGAACATGCTTGGGTACAGGTCTCCAAGACAGACACTGATCATGTTATGTAATACATGTTGCATACATGTCAACTGGAGCACCTCACTGGCCCTCTGCAAGAGACAACCAGATGATTGGCTGATGCATGTAACTCTCACCCTGAGGATCACCCCTATGGTATCTGTCGATAGATGGCCTGCTAGCACATGGTAGGTGGCATGATACCACTGTACAGATATCCCCTACACTTCCCATCTCTCCATGGACAATAGCCTGGTACACACTTATGAACGCCTGCAGTGATGGACCCCAGTACTGACAAATGTGTACATGTGCATTACTGAGAATATCAGTGTCTGTGTGTTTGTAGACCTGTAGTTGAAAATACCCTGAGGCCCTTCACACACACCACACCCCCCATTGTCATAGTTAGATGTGGCTGCTCTTGTACCAGACATTATATGTATCTTGTTGCACTCTTCTCCGTAAGGGCTACCCGGGGCTTGCAGTACAGCACAACACTGTTGTACAAATGGGTTGATAGGCATGGGATACCCACTGAGTTCTGGCAAGTGTGTGTATGTGTGCATTTGTGTATATTTGTAGGGTACAGCATTCAGAGGCCACATTCTCCTAATACAATACGCCTTGCCACACAGTATTAGGGATAGTGATGTTACTGACCATAGGACAGCCATGACAATGCATCACCCTACTATGCTTGTGGCATGTGCATTAGATGTATTTCTCTGTAGTAGCACTCTTGGGATAGACAAGGGGTTGTATTGCAGTCCCAGTCAATGTGTGATGGTGGGTATGTCAGAGTGTTATCATGGGTTTCAGTGGGTACAATATCCACTGTGGGGTGTGGGTGTTGGGTATACTGTCTTTACAACATGGTACCCCCGGTACATGTCCCATGTTCCACTGTATGATGACCACTGTCACCATCAACCATACAGGTAACTGATAACACTATCCAGCCCAGTTATGCATGTGCTATGTGCAACTTATCTGTAACACAATGGCCACACTGATAAGGTAGTTAGCACTGATAAGCCCAGGTCTCTCAGATGTGTGTCTGACTGTTATATGTTTGTCAATGTGTATATGACAGTATGTCGCACTAGGTATTGTCCATAAACAACCAGTACATCCCCCATTACCATACTGTACAGGCCTGGGGATGTTCTTCACGTAACATGTAAACTGGAACATACCTCATCCTAAAAGCTGTGCGGTGTGTGCAATTAAGGCCACACACATCAGTAACACTACATACCTAGGTAGGGGTTCTAGTCCTAGTGTTGTCAAGTACGAGTGTGTGTGTTTGTGTGTGTGTGTGTGTGTGTGTGTGTGTGTGTGTGTGTGTGTGTGTGTGTGTGTGTGTGTGTGTGTGTGTGTGTGTGTGTGAAGGAATCTACTTCCGTTTGCAGAATATACATGTCCCAGGAGGTCATCTGTCTGAGAACTGCCTGCCATATGCTAACATTTCACAGGTATCATCCTGTGGAAATACATTCCATCACAACTAGTGGTAGATGTGCAAATGCCCTCTTCCTCACTATATAGGTGTGCAGCGATACTGGGGTTGGTATATATAGCTGGGTGTGGCTCTTGTGGATACAGCCACCATCATTGTAGTTGCTGTTGAGTGTATCCTCCCACTTAGCTGGCTGTAATACTGTACAGTTTATTTAACAGGTTAAGTAGTTGTCTATAACACTATCTGCAGTTCTACACCACCTCTCACTCTCCAAAGGGTATGGCTGTGCCACCCACACCAGCATATCTATGTTTACCAAGATGAGGATTACACTACATTGGGAAAGGGGACATATACCCTGCCAGTACCATTGTCAATGACATCAAACTAGCGGACTATTTATTTCCCAATGTGTTGTTGTGCCTATTCTGTCTTGGTGGAATTACATAGGCTACAACATGTTCCTTGCACAGGTACATACATCTATGTGTACAGTATTCTCTGTGTATTGCATCAACACCAAAGCCTCTGTGTGTGTGTTATACACAAACATGTGGTGTGTACCACCCAGTACAATTACCATTGTCCACTGTAGAAGGGCTGCTGACAGCAGCCACCATGCATTCACTTGTATACACCACCCCCAGACCTATCAGCCATGTGGCACATGCAGTAACTGTTATACAGACCTGTGACATGTGTTCACCTGTACCCAGGATATGGCACAGCCAAGGTGTCACCACAGTGCCATACCCCTTGTAGGATACATCAGCAGACCATCCTCCTGTTGACACATAGACACCTACAACACAAACAGAATACATTATGGAGCTCACAATCACTCAGTGTTAATAACAGCTATAATACATCATGGCTGGACAGCTATATTTCCTGACATGTAAGCATTAAACTTTACTACTGACAACAAGTTACACAGCATTACATTGGTACACCATAATACAGTCACCGTGTGCATCAGAACCATATTAGCCTGTCCCTGCATCGATGTTATGGATAACAGGGATGTGGCACAGGTATCATCATATACACAGGATGTGTTGTTGGTTTTCCAGAGACCTAGGCTGAGCCATATGTTTGACACCATGTATGTGAGTGGGGGGGGTTTAATTATTGATATGGATGTGGTGATGTAATGTGTGTAGGTATGAGGTTGCCCTAGCTACGTTTGTATTGTGTGTGAGTATGCATGCACACATTTCTGCCATGTGGCTTCCCTATACAGGTGTTTGTTGGACAGCTAAAAACCACACCTGGCAGGGTGTGCAGTTCACCATCTCTGGCCATGGACACATGAACTGTGCCTGCCAGGGGTTCCATGGACACCACCAGGTACAAGCTATGATATGGACCTGATGATGACATATGTCTGCTGGATCCAGGTCCCTCCTGGGACTGGCCAGAGGCACGTACACATGACCTGCTGTGGTGAGATGTGGACAGTACCCCCCATGCAGTGCTGGAGCTGGCACTGCCACTATGGGAATGGCTTGCTGTTCTTGCATGACCACATTGACCTCCAGCTGTTGGTGTTGCTGGCCTACATCCACATGGCTGTCACACCGCTCCCACCACATGCTCGAGAATGGACATTCCATGGTCTTGGATTTCCACCATCTCACCCAACCATGTATCCATGACCTCTGAAAACTAATGGAGGACACCTGCAAAATCATGGATGTTGTCAGTAGCAGCTGAATGAGTAGCCCTCTGCAGCCTCAGAGCCTGTCTGGTGTACCATTCCATACATGCCTGCACCTCCATGACAGCCTGAAACATGCGTCTAGTGGTACCAGATGTGGCACTTCTGCCAAGGGCATGATGACAAGCAGCCCTCCAATGAGCACCCCTGTACATCTGCCTATGTGGTACCCCACCAGACATCCAGCTATGGCTGCTGTGTCCAGACACACATGCCATAGATACAATACTGTCCTGTCCAATGCCACCAACTGCCAACTGTCCCTCTGCTATGGCCAATGGTGATGGGGTATGTATAGGCATTGTGTCTGTGTGCAGGGATGGGGTGGATAATAATGGGATGACAAACGATGGCACAGCTTCAACCCATGACAACCCTGCCTGTGCCTCAATAAACCTATCATCATTTTCAGTGTCTCTATGGACACCAACATCAGATTGCCTGCAAGAGGGACCCTGACCCACCTTGCCACCTGTGAGGGGAAAACAAGACACGCACTTTAAGACCTGTACATCATTGCTTAACAGTACACACATACACACACACACACACACACACACACACACACACACACACACACACACACACACACACACACACACACACATACACACACACACTCTGACATTCCACCATACTACTTACCTGTCCCTGAGTTTACAAACTGTCCCTATTGTTTTCTCTTAAGTTCCTCATCCTGCATCAGTCTTAACTAATTACAGTCAATAATACCAATCATTAATGTATCATTCTTCTAATTGCCTAGAAAAGTGATCACAAAACATGACCTGTTACTCCATTACCTCTTTGACTTGATTGGAGTAATTTTTCAAAGACTCCCTGATGTCATCCAGTGTTCACCCTGGTTTTGTCCAGACATCTTGAGCATGGCCCCCATATGTTATGGGCTACTACAGTCACTCAATAATGTCATGCACTGGAGTGTCATATGTAACTATTATTCAGTAGATGCAAGATCTGTTGCTCTATTAACTTTTTATGTGGACTACAGTAATATTTGGAAACACTCTCGGGTGTTGTCTAGTAATTCCCCACTGCATCTGTAGCGCTGCATACTTGGGTATTATTTCACCTTTCTGCTGATTGCAATTAAAACAGTATTCCTGGTGTCTAGTTTTCCCTCCCAATGCATGTTTCATGCGACAGAAGTTATTATACTATCAGCTGTCCTGAGATTACATGTCAGAAAAGTGTTCCTGGTGTCTCATGTATATGTCCATGTCCATGTACTGCACGATTTCAAAGGGAAGTTGAGAGGTATGACCAACCCCACACTTACACATATGCATACATGGACACACACACACACACACACACACACACACACACACACACACACACACACACACACACATACACATACACACACGCATCCTACATACATCAACCCCCCCTCCACTTCACCAGATAACACTTACAGACAAATTAACCCCCCCACACACACACACACACACACACGCACACACACACACACACACACACAGACCTCTCATTACCCATCTGTCAACATGCATGACATATGGCACTCAACAGCATGCAGTGCAGCTATAGTCAATCCCTGCTAGCAACATTATACATCTCTGTGATGCATGGTTTGTGTTAGTAGGTGATGCCCCTTCCCCAGGAACACACTGCACCCATGTACACATTATTGCTGTGCACCTGTTCAGCACCCTGGTATGTACTGTGCACCATACCTCACAGGTGTACACACGATTTCTGAACATGTATATGGGTGTCAGTTATGTTTGTTCTGCTGCTCACAGCCCCTATGTGTTTGTTCGACACATACCCGGGATGATATGTGGACAGATGTCATTTTTGAATGCCTGACATCTGATTTACAGCTCTCATCATCAGCAGTGCATGTATGGCCAATAAAATAAATTTACACTGACAACCTTCAAACCTTACCGTGGCTATTGGGAGTGTACACACCCTTATTGATATGGTGCCCTCTTCCTTGATATGCCATGGGGCCACATTACTGCATATGTTAACATTACATGAACCTGATATGTGACATATGACCTGTGCAGTCAAATGCAGAGTCAAACAAATGTGTTAGTTGTGCAGATGCTGATTGCGATGCAGACAATTTGTGGGTACATATGTGTGCACGCCCTTATCAGGATGGTTTGTTGCACCTACTGTTATGTGTACTACAGCAGTCACTATTCCTGGCACGGGTATACTAGCATGGGCCATCTGCATTTGCCAGTATTTGGTCAGTCTGCCCTACAAATGTCCCCCAACTCTGCATGATTGCAAGGTCAACTCATGGGCACATCCCTTGGAGGTCACACAGTGCCGTCACTATTGCTGTGGAGTTAGGGTTATGTCTGCCACAATTCCTGACCTTGACTGTGTGCAGATACAGCCATTCATTGCATCCTTTGGATCTCTGCTTCAGTGCACTGTTGTGTTTTATGATGACACCCCCTCCCCACCCTCAGCCTTTTTGCAGATGCTTGACAACTATGGCCTACACATGTGTGTCATTTTGCATTGTCCCAAACACTGAACACCATATATATCAGCCTAGTCCCTGGTAATGAATGGCAAACATACAGGTATACACTGGCATCAGCAAGGTACAGATGGGGATGGTGGGCCTGAGGTGGGGTGAGGTGTTGGTTGTGAAGCACATGTATTTTAATTGATACTGTCTGTAGGTTTCCATCGTGGTCTTGGTACACCAGTACACATTGCAATGCATGCCTTTTGGGGACCTTTGCTGTTATGCATATGCTACCTGTAGAGATGCCTGACTGATGTTTCCTGTGGTACAACTGTCCCATCTGATAACTCTAACCCATGGGCCATACTTATGCAGAGTCCAGGCAATTGCTGACATGGGTACTGCACAGCCAGTACTTGCTAGACATTCCTGCAACTCCCTCAGTACTGTGGCATGTTACTAGGTAGCCTGCATGACCAGTTTGCAATGTGTCATCATCTGTCTTGGATGGCCATCTGTTTAATTTTTACATTCATCCTGTCCCATACGTCCTCGCCACATACATGACTGTCTGCACTGTTTGCCATGGTATATGCAATGGTGCAGTATGGCTACATGTCCAACTCCTGGGTGCTATCTGTTGGGTATGGGATCCATTCCATGGCTTGTAAGATGTGTGCAAGCCAAGGCTGCCTCTGTTGCAGGAAACTGGGCACATTTGATGACCAAACGTCTTGGACAGCAGACCATTTCTTGGTGTGATATTGAGGACCTGTACTTACTGGAAGGTCCATACTCATGAAGAATGCATGTTGTCAGTACCTCAAAAGCTGCTTCCACAATATGTTATCTGAAGTATATGCACACATATGCTTCCAGTGCTTGTGAAGGTATGTATTCCCCATATTTGCTGTCCTAACATAGGATTCCATATTACACATTCATTGCTCATGTTAGGACCACATTGCAGATTGAAAGGGTTGTGGAATGCAATACTGTGATATGCCGCAGTGTAGATCTGTAACAGTTGCCATTGTAATAGTGGTATATACAGTGTTGCAGCACTGTATAAGGGTGATGTTTCAGACATGTCCCTACTGTAGGCCATTTGTGCCATTTGTCCCTCCATTATGTTCATCTCTGTGCAAACATCTTGCAATGACAGGATGTTAGTTATATTGCAGGTGTCTTACATACTCTTCAGATACACCATCATGGTGACCACTGTGATGCAGTGCAGTTAACAGCAACAATACGTGAACATGTACATCATGCATTATGGGTAGGTGTGTTAAATGTGTGCATGGAAGATACCATGGCCATAACATGACAGGTGTATTGCCAAACCTGAACAAACACCATACTCACCAGCTACAGGCTTCTGCCCCAGAGGTATACCAGAGGGACCTACATAATTGTGTGAGAGATGTGATGTCAGCAGCCACACCTGTGGCATTGGTACAAGGTGGGTGCAGCATTACAGTACATCAAAAGTATAAACCCACAATACTACAGATTATGCACATCTGTTTACTACAACACAGCAACAGACTATATATATTTCATCTCGCATATGCATGCTCTAATTCTACAGATGCTGATGGATATGCAACAGTGGTCTACTGATGTGCCAAGTGGCCTTACCTGCACGCTCCTCTGTCATTGTGTGGGTAGCATCCACCTCCACTATGCTCTCCACCGGGTGTTGTGTTTGCGGGTGAACAGGTGCCCCGAGGATGGTGAGGAGCTCCTCACTATATCAGGGGGTCTACATGGCATGACCCCCCCAATTGCAAGCTGGTTTTCCTAACTGCAGCAGCATGCTGACGGGCATGGAGGAGTATATCAGTGCATCAATGTTGGACTTGCTCATAACTGCGGTTATGCAGGCCAACATTGTTTACCCTGTGGACAAGATCATTCCACAGGGCGGTCCTGTCCTGCAGCTCATGGGCTGTATGCCCAAACAGGGTGTTGTAGTGCTGCACCAGGTATGTGATGATGACATCATTCTCCTCCACTGTGTACATAGGCAGCCTTTCCCTGGACATATTGCCTGAAAGACATAAAGAGGGAAACAGGTCAGAGGAAGTCATACTGCAAGGTTATCATAGTTGTTAATACACATCTCTGTCTACCCCCCCACCATATCTGCAACAACAATCTAATCACACAACTCAACGGGTATGTCTATGGAAGATCTGCCATTGGGACATATAACGTATTGTACAACAATTTGTGTTATGTGTTTGTAGTCATGTTCCATGTTGAAACACTATCACTGGTAGCCTGATACAAACAATGTCACCTGCATGCTATTGTAAGGGCCACTATGGTTCCATATATGCTTGTGTTCTGTTTGCTATATGACTGCTGCACAACTGGTGTTTTGTGTTAATGGGGATATCTATGCATGCTGTTAGGCATAATTCCGGAATGTGTGGACTATTATTATCCACATATGTCCTATAACAGTGACACAATAGCATGTTGAAGAAACAGTTGCCAGCAGAACCACCTGTCCCACCTCATCTGGCCATGTTACCAGGCCACATCACATCTGGGACCCACCCTGGCACCTCCTCATCTACTGGTCCCACACTACCTTCAGGTGGGACCACCTCAGGGGATGGTGTTTGCCCCCCCCCGGGGATACACACAGACAGAATCCTGTCACCCGAAGTCAGGTCCAGGGTCTGGTGCATAGGGAGCTCCACAGAGACTTGGGGATGTGCTACAGCACCTTGAGGCCCTCAGTACACACTTACAGGATCCACATGCTTTTCCTGCTCAGCCCCCCAGCCCAGGCACCTTCAGGACTGTGAAGATGATGTTGTGACAGCCCATGGGTGGGGACCTTGATCCAATTGTTTCCATATGGGAACTCATGGGCTTCCACATCCCAGACAACACATCCCATCCAGGGTGTTTACCCATTACGTGTCATATACTGCCCCTGTATGCTGTCTTGTCTGTCTTCCAACCCAAACTTCCTCCCCAAATATACCTACTATCCTTCCCCAAATTACTAATCCTACCTTCACAAACAAGGGCAATGTGTTCCCAAAATGGGGTTTACACCTGACATAATTGTCCATTTTGTACCCACTTACTGCTGTATGTATATATATATATATATATATATATATATATATATATATGTGTGTGTGCATATTGATATGTGTGATGTTCCCTCACACATATCATGCAGCACTGTCATTCAACAGTAGGGGACATGTATTTATATAAATATGTGTGTGCATGCTTTTATATATGTAGACATACATGTGTATATATATATATATTTATATATATATATATATATATATATGTGTGTGTGTGTGTGTGTGTGTGTGTGTGTGTGTGTGTGTGTGTGTGTGTGTGTGTGTGTGTGTATGTGTGTGTATGTGTGTGTGTGTGTGTGTGTGTGTGTGTGTGTGTGTGTGTGTGTGTGTGTGTGTGTGTGTGTGTGTGTGTGTGTGTGTGTGTGTGTGTGTGTGTGTGTGTGTGTATGTGTGTGTGTGTGTGTGTGTAGATATATATTATGAGTTGTGTATATATATATATATATATATATATATATATATATATATATATTTATATTTATATGTGTGTGTGTGTGTCTGTATATCTGTAGACATAAATGTATATGTATATATGTATATATATATATATATATATATATATATATATATATATATATATGTAACAAAGTCTAGTTATATTAGCTGAGAGGTAACCATGGAACAATTCAAAAGCCAGTGTAGTCACTCCACCAAAAAACTGTAGTAGTCGAATAATCCAAGCATAGAAACTCCATTGAAAATAAAATATGATAGTTTAATAGAGCATGCTACCAGTAAGCGCTTTCACATAAGCTTCGTCAGACCTTTAAGTTTCAAAAATACATTCAATTAAAACTTTTTATATAAAACAGTCACATGTTAGTCCAACTCATTTAGCTTAATTAAACATTTAAAGGTACATCCTTGTACCTGTAAAAAAGGATTTAAGCTTTTTACTTTGCACAGTTTGAGACATATATATATATATATATATATATATATATATATATATATATATATATATATATATATAGGGTGCATTCAAACATCAGGTCCACTGTCTAAATCTCCTTCCTGCACATCTGCACTGTTCTGACTTGCTACAACACAGACAGGTGTCACATGTGGACACAGCCTAATATTAGAGGGGTATATATAGGGACAGATTGCAGGTAAGCCTATTACACACCTATGGCATTTGTGCATGCTACATTACATGTTAACATGACTGTCCTGCAAGTGGTGGGCTCTGAAACGCACGTCTCCATCATAACGGCATTACTTCCACCACCAACTATTGGTGGCACTAATATATGTCTTGCAGTACACAACACACACTATGATGGCTTACATCTCGTCAGTCAGTGCTGATCTGCACAGTTGACAGTCATGACCCACTGCCCACAGGGACAGACACTATTGTCCATAGCAGTTGTTCAGCTGGACATCATTACAACAACAACACCTGATGGCACATATAAATCATTCCACGTCATCTATCCCATTATTATGGACCAAGTACTATATTCAATTGCATGCATATATGCTTCACATACCTGTTGTGGGAATGTCATCTCTTCTGGATACAGTTTGCTGTGTGAATGGATGGATGTGTGCCTGTTTGTTTTTTTTTCTCTCTCCCTCTCTCTCTCTCTCTGTCTCTCTCCACTACACGGATTGAGCAGCTTTGAATAGATTGCAGCATAGATTTTGTAGGTGATGCACATGATCAGGTGATGGCCTCTACACCAATCAGTGTCTAACACTTGCTACCTGCATGCAGCCTGCTGTGTAGTACTTCCTATTACCACTGTCATGGCAACCCACTACTATAAATTCCTAAATCATGTGGTGTGGTCCCTTTACCTTTCCTGTATGGAGGACATCCTTCCTGTGTGTGGCCAGCAGTGTTACAGACAGCAGGTAGCAATACCTCTTACAAGAGGACTTGCAGACACAGGCCAATTACATATTTGTATAAGGTTCCAGACCTCCAGACAGTGTTAATAATGTTGTTATATGCATTGTATACTGCTAGTGTTACAGGGTTTTTGTGTACATACTAGTTTAGCATGGAATGCAGTCTGACTGCATAGCTCTCAACTATGGGCCTATCCACATGATGGCCAGAGGATTGCCTGTTATGTTTTGTCTGTCCACCACACAGGTCTTGCCTCAGATATATCACTGGCATTCTGTCTGTTGAGTGATATCAGTACATGACTACATCCATTTGTGTTTCTGACTTCATATTCCTGACTAAGGGTATGTTGCAGACTATCCTGTAACACCAGCAAATTGCTCAGTGTATGACAACACTATTTCACATATGGGCCTGTGTTCCAGCCGCTGTCCTCCACCTACATACCAGGCTTTGTCCATATGACATGCAGTAAGGGGCTATGTAGTGGCTTGTGATTATGTCGTGCTGCCATTCCTGCCATCATTACAGTGATGTTGTGGTCCCCACACATATTGTGGGGTAAGGTCCATATATATGTGGTCAACAACTAGACAAAACATGTGTGCCCTTGTGCAGTCCAGAGGTTGGTGTATGTAACACTGTTATATGCCCCTGCAAGTCAGTCTATGGGGGAGGGTTATGCACCATATATAACCTAGGCTGCTATAACATGTGAGGGATATCAGTAGTAAGAAACTTTAAGGTATATGGCTGTACATTTTCATACATTTCACCTTTGGAACATTGGTGGCCTAGTGCTTACTGCCATACAGACTGTTCTGTTGGTCAGTGTGATAGTGATGTTTTAAGTTAAGCATTGTTATGTAACAGATACATCTTCATTGTGACAACTTAATTCCTTTCCCCCTAGGGGTTGAGTACAGAGTGTAATTGGAGGCTGCTGAACTCAATCTGCATTACTTACTGTTGATTGGTTGTTATCTTCTGGCCCAGTGTTTCTTTACTGTTGTACTACTTGAAGGCCTAGGCCATGACAGCAACATATGCTATGCTTTCGGATTACTGTATAAAATGATTTGCTTGAGAATTGCTTTACTCAGTATGTAGTTCAAACACAAAACAGCTATATGACATGGCATATACAACTGTAATAGTACAAAAATAAACATTTCTTATGTATGCAAACCTGTGTATGGTGTCATATCCTTTGACTTCTCTGTGGGTATATGTTTCATGCAATAATTGTCTTTTGTATGAGAGAATCATATACTGTCCATTTTAAAAGGTGGCAACTGTAGGAATACTGGCTGTTCAATATAATGTGCAACCTCTAAATATGTATCTTCCTATACATATGTATACGTAGTGCTATATGTATATGTGTGTGTATGTGTGTATACATATATATCTATATATATGTATATGGGAGCCCTTCATTTGTTCGAACTTTTGAATGTTTGAAACTCATATGGCTGACACATTATGACCGTACATTTGAAAGGCCGACAAATGATAGCGAAGATCCTGAGATTCCCCTTTTCTGCACTGTAGTGCGATCTTGGAGTGAGAATATTTAAGTAGCAGAGGGTGTGGGGGTACAGGGGGGCTTGCCCCCTGCATAACACAATTTTACTGTGTTTACAGGTAGGTAACTGGTGCTATTTCAGGATGTCAGTCTTTCGGAATGTTCATCATATGGTGTCAGCCATATGACAGTCAGCAATCTGAATGGTCGACATTCTGAAGTAGACCTCTGCATATATGTGTGTGTGCATATGTATCATTGGAATGTTTATTGCTTCCACATTCTACATTCTCTATGGTAGCCAAACTGTACTGCATGATATGTTATTGATATCATCCTGACATCGTAAAGGTGGGATGGATTACTGTTAACTTCTTGTGGCTATGTTGTGTAGGGTCCTGGGTATGGGACTTGCAAGTGTTGGTATAGTGTTGGAAGGCAGAACTGTTTTGCTGTGGGGGAGGGGATGATATCAATAATTACAAGCGGTACTTAGATTGGGCCCCCTCACCCCCATTAATGATGCCTTTGGTCATATATGTATGTGTTGTGTTCTCTTATATCTCTGCAGATATATATACATGTATATACATATATATATGGGTCTACTTTTTTTGACCTAACTTTCATTTGCCTGACACTCATTTTCCTGACCCCATTTGACTGAAATTTCATTTGCCTGACACTTCATTTGCCTGACACTTCATTTGCCCGACAAGTATTATTAGCAAGAAAATGGAATATGCCCCCTTCCCCACTGCAGTGCGACCCTGGAGTTAGAATATATAGTTGGGGGGATGTGGGGGGCACAGCCCCCCACAACAGGGGGTGTGGGGGGCAAAGCCCCCCACTTACTTTTCTGTTACTAAGCAATATTACATCAAAAGTTAACAATATCATATGACCCCCCCCCTAACTATATATTCTAACTCCAGGGTCGCACTGCAGTGTGGAAGGGGGCATTTTCCATTTTCTTGCTAATAATACTTGTCGGGCAAATGAAGTGTCAGGCAAAGGAAGTTTCAGGCAAATGAAATTTCAGTCATTTGGTCTCAGGCAAATGAGTGTCAGGCAAATGAAAGTTAGGTCAAAAGAAGTAGACCGATATATATATATATATATATATATATATATATATATATATATATACCTGTTTACATATATATATATATATATATATATATATATATATATATATATATACATCTACATATATAAATACATTTCCTTTACTGTTGCATGACTTTACTGGATGATATGTTTGTGAAAACATCAGGTTTATGTATATCTGACATGGCTTAGTGGTAAATCATTTTGGCTATGGTGTGCAGGGTCCTGGTTTTGAGACTTGCAAAGGCTGTTTATTTTGTTGCTGGGCAGAACAAGGGCCATTGGATACATAGTGATTAAGGCACTTTTAAGCAGGTGTAAGCAGGTTTGCACAGGTTTGCACAATGGTAAGCAATGCTAACTTCTGGTTACAGTTTCTTATATTCAGTTAGCTTCTAAATTGCTTAACCTGTCCAGGCATTGCTTACCCCCGCGCAAACAGGATTAAACCTGTTTACTGCTGCTTAAAAGTGCTTACTCCTGCTTACCCCCATGCTTATTTCTTTAAAAGAAAGGAAAAAGGGTTGATAGGAAAGTGGTAAAACAGTGGCGCAAAGAGGGAAAGACAGTAAGGAAAATATCTAGGGATGTGCAGGATGGGTGTAGGGAAGGTCCATAGCTGCCCATTTCTTCTACAGCAACAGCTGTGCATATACACTGACTTGGAGGTAGATTTGGACACTCATACCCCTGAGAGAGGGATGAGGACAACAATAATATGCTGTAAAGCCAATTAGACTAGATTACATGTGTCCAGTGGATACATGTGCGAAATGGACAGCTATATATGGGGCAAGTTTTTTTTTTGGGAACAGATTGACCTTGTTTTAAGGTGAGAGTGGGATGTTGGGGAGGGATAGTAGGTATATTTGGTGTGGTAGGTTGGGTAGGATGACAGACAAGACAGACAAGACAGCATACAGGGGTGGTATATGACACATGTGGGGGGTAAACACTTTGGATGGGGTGGTGTGTTTGGAAGTTGGAAGCCCATGAGCCCTCAAATGGAAACAGTGGGACTGAGGTCCCCACCCATGGGCAGTCACCACTGCACCTTCATGGCCCCAAAGGTGGCTGTTCTGGGGGCTCGGTAAGAGGGGCAGGCTGACCCTCTAGATGTGCCATGCAGCCTTCAAGCTGGCATAGCTGATCTCCAAACTCCAATAACCAAAAGAAATGGAAGATCAGTGCAAAAACGCCAACTAATAAACAATCCAAAAGCACTGAGTAGAGGAAGAGTCAAGCACTGGGCAGCTGAGATAAGATGACCAAATTTATTATAAATAACAAAACTCCAAACTCCCTCCAGAGCTCGCTACTCACCAGACCCAGGACCTGATGACGGGTGACAGTTTCCTGTTTGCGCCCGCTCCTGTGGGGGATGAGCCCCATTTCCTGAGGCAGTTCCACCTGAAGGTGGTGAAGGAGCAGCAGATGAGGAGGTCCCAGGGTGGACCCCAAATGTGCTGGTGCCTGGTGCCATGGCCAGATGAGGTGAGAGAGGTGGGTCTGCTGGGACCGACCTTCCCAAACGTGCTATGGTGTTTCAATTTTAAAACATATGTAGGTTAGTAATAGTCAACACATTCCAGGATTAGGTATAACAGCATGCATAGCTATTCTCATTAACCCAAAACACCAGATATGGAACAGTTGTATAGCAAACAGAACACATGCATATATGGAACCAAAGTGGCC
Organism: Protopterus annectens; assembly: GCF_019279795.1. Lineage (NCBI taxonomy): Eukaryota > Metazoa > Chordata > Ceratodontiformes > Protopteridae > Protopterus > Protopterus annectens. The sequence goes on from NC_056729.1 coordinate 1,595,866,772, forward strand.
ATTACAACAGCATGTAGGTACATTGATGCCAGCATGCCACCAATGAGGGAGCATTTCAACATGGCACATGTATAGAAACAAATTTCAATATTTATCAAACAATAGGACATATGACCCAACAGTAGATTTAATTGGACCCATACCCCTTGAGTTGTGTATTTAGATTATTGTTGCAGATATGGTGGGGGGGAAATGTCAATTAACAACTTGTATATCCCTGTAGTTGTCATTACTTTCCTAGTCAGTGCTGTGATCTGTACCTTACAGGTATTATTACAATACCCTATGGCCCTAGTTTGGACAGTAGTATGGATGTAGATAACTATATACATTAACTGAGTTTTACCTGCAGTATAAACCTCTTACCTGGTATACCTGTGGAGGTATTGTTTGTTAACACTACCTGACTGTTTCTACGCATATTCCCAGATTCCAGGTTGATGTTATACACATACCTCTCCATCTCTTATTGTGCACACTCTGGCATGTCTTGACAACATGCAGGTGAAACTGGGACATATTTTGACTATTGCCCTCATTAACTGTTGGTGAGTTGCTACAATGACAGGTTTGTTTTCATATACATTTTCTGAGTATTTACAGGTCTGATGGTCAGTTATATGTCATTAAATGCTGCCTAAATGTCAGATATCATCACATTGATTTTCCAGGGGGACAAGGTAACAGGCAGTGAATATGGGCCAATTATCTGGACATTCTGAACAAATCTGTACAGTTGAGGGGTATGCTTCTGCATACAGCTTACTACCACTTACAGGATTCAAACCATGGCTGTGTCTGCTAAAAATAAAACAGTGTATATCACAGTTGAGTGTGCTATATAGATATTGCTATGTATCTCTTCTCTGATTTCTGTCTATAAGTCTCCTGTGGTTTTACAATCTGACCTTGTAATTACAACACTCTTATACAGGGTTTCCTAGACAGTTTTATTATGTAGCACATTGTGGATGACAGTGATGAGTAATACCTTATTATTCAGAGAAACTGCAACACTAACAATGCCATACAATACTAGACTAAACAGTACCAGTCCAGGATTTCAATCTTTTATTTCTAAGCACAGTTTTCATATCTGACAGACCTGTGGTGGGAATGTTTGTCAACACTACCTGAATGTTGCCACACATATTACCAGATTCCACATTATTATTATGCACATATGTCTCACTCTGTTACTGCACACACTCTGGTTATAGCTTCACATCATGGGGGTGGAGATGGGACATACTTTGCATATTACTCTCATAACATTTTGGTGAGTTGCTAGAGTGACAGGTTTGTTCTTATAGATATATTTTTGACAGTTATGATGTCTGACAATCAGTTGTTTGTCATTATTTGCTGCCTAAACTTCTGGGATCATCCCATTGATTTTCCAGGGGGACAGGGTGTAAGGCAGGAAACGTAAGCCAATCATGTGAACTTTCTAACAAAATATCTGTACAGTTGAGGGGTATGATTCTGCATACAGCTTACTACCACTCCCAGGATTCGAACCATGGCTGTGTGTGCTAAAAAGACAACCATTTATGTTTCAGTTGAGTGTGCTATTTGGATTATGTCATCTATCTTTTCACTGTTTTCTGTCTAAGTCTCTCTCAGTTGTACAATATGACCTTGTGATTACAGCAGTCATATACAGACATTCCTACACATTTTATTTATGTAGCACAGTGTGGGTAACAGTGCTTAATGCAACAGTACTATTAAGAGAATGCAATACTGCATTACCATATGATACCAGAGTAAACACAAGCAGTCCAGGAGTTAGACCTTTATTGCTAGGCTGTTACCCTTTTATTTACATACAACCTATATGAGACTCTTCCTGCCAAATTGTCTGGTTTATTCAGTACATCCCATACACAATACAGGTTTTATACTGGCAATTACTTTTCTACTACTTTTAGATTTATTTCTTATGACAGCACATGCAAGATTATTACTAACCTGCCTCATGATGCAGCCTCTACAGCCTACAGGCATGGGCTTCCTGATCCACAGCCCGCTCTGCTGCCACTGTCAATGACATAAGAGGAATATTTAGCCATACCTATCCATAATATACATGAGCTGGCAATTATTAAACAGGTAGTAGAATAATACTACACATGGCTGGGACATCACCCGTCTGCCTAGCTTCTTGGATCCACTGATCCAAGAGCTCCCTCTTCCTCCATTTCAGGTCGGCATAGTGATGCCTGACCTGCTCACCAGTTCGAGGGATGCCAATGGCACTGGTGAGGTCATGGGTGAGACAATCCCAGGCTTCCTCTTTATATTGGGAACCCTGCAGCAGTCTCTCTTCATGGTCTTTTACGAGGAGTCCTGCCATGACTTTGGACTCTTGGATGCCCCAGCACTATGCTTGGAAGCGCGATCCTTCTCCAACACTGGCCATAGTGCCCACAGGAGGAAGCTGCAACCAGTTATGACATGTATTTCCACCTGTGGGGTTTAAATAGGGCCAGTTTCTTGCACGTTACCATGATTGGACAGTTTTGAAAATGCTAAGCTATGGGCAAACCTACTTACCTAAGGTTGGCATTGCTTAAAGGGACATACCAATGAGTAAATTTATTTACCTGAGCTACACATTGCTTACACCTAGGAAGCTTAGCATTGCTTATTTTTTAAATTTGCACACTATTTGCTGTTTGGCATTGATTTATCATTCATTGCATGTTATCTGTTTGGTATCCATGATTCATGTGTACGTACACTGTATGGTGTACGTATGTTTATTGGAGGATTTCACCACTTTATTACAATAACACCTCACATCTGGACTTAATGCAGTACTTCAGTTCACATTTATGTTATGTAGTAGGTTATACAACATAAAACTGTTTATGGATTCCTTTCACATGTAAATTGCGATTTTGCTATAGTGAGGATCTGTTTGGGTATACATCAATTTTATGTACAGATGTGATGGCTTACCAGTTAACTGCTGTGACTATAGTGTACAGGGTCCTGGGTTCAAGGCCTGTTTATTTTGTTGCTGGGCAGAACATGGGCTATTAGATACAGAGTGATTAAGACACTTTTAAGCAGGTGTAAGTGGGTTTGCATGGGTTTGCACGATGGTAAGCAATGCTAACTTCCGGTTAAATATGCTTACAGAGAGTTAGCTTCCAAATTGGTTAACCTATGTGCGCATTGCTTACCCCCATGCAAACAGGCTTAAACCCACTTACTACTGCTTAAAAGTGCTGACTCCCGCTTACCCTCACACTAATTTAGAAAGAAATGAAACATAGGTCTTGGGAAAGTGGTAGATTTGGACACTCTATGGATTTATCATTCATTATACATAATAACTTCATTTAGTATCCCTAATTCATGTGTGTGTATATTGTATGGGGCACTTGTGTTAATCTGTGGTTTTTACCACATTATTACAATGGCACCTCATATCTGCACTTAATGCAGTACTCCAGTTCACAAATATATGTTATTTAGTAGGTTATACAGCAAAAAAAAGTTTACAAATTGCTTTCACATGGAAAATGGAATTTACTACAGTGAAGATCGAACTGGGAATGACTGCTCACAAAGCGAATGCTCTGACCACTACACTTTTGCAGTATTGCTTCAACTGAGTATATCTTGCTATTTATCTTCTTGTGCTATTTAAGCTACAGTATGCATACCTAAGCAATGGGCAAACCGACGCACCTATGGTTAAATTTAATCTGTTTGATAAAAAAAAATTCTCTACTGTTATTTTCTTTAGGAAGGGACAGATTACACTTATTGCTGTGGATTCCTACATGCATCTACACATTTGGCAGACATCTTAGCAACCCCCCCATAACTCTCAACCTCTGCATGCAAAATATCTGGACAAAGCTTGACAAACTGAGGTACAACTAGGGACATATTTTAAATATTGCTCTTATAAATTAGGTAAGTTGCTAGAGTAACAGGATTTGTTTTTAAATAACATGTTTCTGATGTATTTGTTGTCTGAGACTCAAATGTATGCCATTATTTAACAGTTTCAATTCTGACATCATCCCAGTGATTTCCCAGGAAAAATGGGGTACAGGCCAACTGTATGGGTAACCAATCTGGACATTCTGTGAAGATTTGTACAGTTGGGAGATTTGCAACCTCCTATGAGTGTTCTCTCTCATTGTAATTGCCAAACGGCACTTCTTGGGTGCAGGGGTATGTGTATTGTGATAGCTCTGCTCTCAGATACACGCCCCTGCACTTGTCTATGCTCCTTATCCATTTAGGAGCAGAGGCAGCGCGCCTTCATTACTATGCATGGCGTGCTGCCATGCTGCTCTTAAACAGTCGAAGATGAGTGAATCCCGGGGTGTACTGCAACAGATATGTAACGAGAAAATGAAGAGGAAACTGTACCAGTAGTCAGTTTTAAGTTAGACAAGAAAGATAGGTGGGTTGGCACATAAGAAACATGTAAAAAGGCTGGCCGCTAGAACTGCATAGGAACAAGGAATGTGTAACAGACGTGAACAGGCAAAAGGACATGGAAAAGGAAAAGCATATTCCTATGTGACTGCATAGAAGATAAGGGTTTGTAGTAAAGAGATGAACGGTAAGGAAAGAAAGGTGGAATCAGTCTAAATAGAAAAGGAAGGAGATACCATTTAAGAATAAAATAAAGGCTGAAGGTTAGGAAGAGGATTATGAAGCAAAACATGCAAGAGGGGAGATGCAAAATAGAAAGCAATGGAAGCCCATTGGAAAAAAGATGGCAGAATGCGAGTATAGTATATAACAATCGTTTATATCATGTTATCGAAAGATGAAAATAGCGAATGCTATTTCATCGAACCTAAAATATCTAAACCACATAATATCAAACATTCAGAACAGTGAATTTTTTTCCTTGGGAAAAAATTCGCTATTCGGAAACACACACACACAACACAAGCACACCTAAAAAACATCAATACACACACATGCACTTATAATCCTACAACTAACCATACACTAAACTATACATACACTACTATCTATCCACTTACCTTAGCCCAAACCCTAACCCTAAGGTCCGTCACTATTGCACACTCACCTAACCCGCTCCCTAACCCTAACTCACTTAACCCACCCCTAAACCTTATTCACCTAACCTGCACCCTGACCCTAACTCACCTAACCCACGCCCTAATCCTAACAACTGCACAATCACACACGTACCTGAACCCGACCCGTAAATCTCCACCACAGCGCTGAAAATAGCGAAGCCACAGAACCGGCTAAGAATTCGGTGTTCTGCAGCTTTGCTATTTTTAGCGTTCGATTAAAATGGGTCGATATTAGAACATTCGAAGTTTTAAAACTTCAGTGTTCTGATATAGGCCCTATAACAAAGCAAAGGATTAGAAATAGCAAATATAGAATAAACAAAGAGTAAGATCAACAAACAAACAGAAAAGTAGGAACGTTGAAATGACTCTGAAACAGCATCATTACAGTGAAAAGAATACCAGGACAAGTAAAAAAACAAGAAAGATAATAAAGAGATAAAACATGTATAAGATTAATAAGGACATGACAGGCAAAAAAAGAAATGAGAGGAGCCAGAACACCATATTGAAATGGGTGGAGGGAAGGTGAGATAGGAGGCACAAAAAAAGGAAGAGAGATAAAGTAGTGGATGATTATGTAAATCAACAGATAGGACAGGAGTGATCTGACTCAAAGGAGGATTAAATAATAAGCAAAAAAAAAAGAGAGAAAAGAAAGAGTCTGAGGGGTGAACAGATGATTCATTGGACAACAAGGATCATTGTCATAAAGAAAGACAGGTCATAAGAAAGGCCAAGCATAATAGACTGAGATAAACTCTGAAGATGAAAGAGATAATAGAGATGGGGAGGAAAGGCTAAAGAAAGACCAGTAAATGATCAACTGTCAAATAGGGAAAAAGAACTAGGGAATGAAACAGAAGACAGCATGAGTGAAGATATAGAAAACATTAGTAAATAAGCAGGGGAAAAGTGTAGGGACTTAAGGAAGGACAGGATCGTAGAGGTAAAGTCATGGAATGCAAACAGGGCTACAAATAGGAATAAAAGTGAATGAATTACTAGGAAAGCAAATACTCACCAGATTGTCTAACAGGAAACACATCTATCATCTCAGGATAATAAAAAATTGAGGGGGAAAACAATGTGGTATGGAGTTCAGCCTGGGAAGGGAAGAAGCAAATAGGAGTGCTGCTACTAATTAAAAGGAACTGGCCATTGCAAATTAAAAGGTGGATAGAAGAAAGGAAAGTAAGAGTTATTGGAATTAAAGGCACACTTGAGACACTTGAGAGACAGAGAGAAACATTCAGTAGTGACAGTGTACATTCCATCAAAACTGAAAACAAAAGTAGTAAGAGACATGCTTTCAGAAGCAGTAAGATTACAAGAATGAGTGGTATTTGTCTGGGAGATTAAAACATTACTGTGAGTTTTGAGGTAGTAGATAAAGGGCAAAGAACCAGAAGTCTTACATAGGTGGGGAAGTTCTTAAAGAACTTTTTAAAGTTGGCAGGATGGCCAGATTCTTGGAAAATGCCAAGTAATAACAAATAGGAGAGAGATGCATATATAACCTGAGTAGGCATAAATGGTGGTTGAGGATAGATTGGACATACATCTCCAGTGAGTATGAGGTGTTAGTATAACAAGTCACCATAGAACCAATAACATTAACAGATCATGGAATGACAGGAATACAGTTAAAGAAAGGGGAAACTATGGGATTGAAAAACACTTGAGTATCCCAAGTCATTTGATTGAAAATATGGAAGAGAAAGTATGAGTGTTTAGTCTAATGAAGAGAATATTTGAAGTAGAGGTGGATGTAGCAACAGGTATGGAGTTATAAGAAAAGCTAATTGCAGCAACAAATACAGAAATACCTAAAAGAGAAAAAAATATGTAAAGTTATGAACAAAAACATATGATGAAGGAACTAAGCAAAATACAAAAAGAAAACAGAAAGGGAAATGAAAGCAGTAGATAGGGAGCTAGAGAAATAAAAAATAATACAAGGATGGATGATGAAAGGGCATATAATAAGAGGTAGCAGCAGAGAAGCTGCATTTCAGTAGTAACCTAAAAGCAACAAAACTGTTATCAATAAGTTTAAAACAGTAAGAGGTAGAATGGGAATCTATAATATTAAAACAACGAAAGAGTGGCAAGAGAGAAAGACATGAACAAGAATCTTGGAGGGATTCAGAGAGTATTACCAATATTTATACCAGGAAGTAGAAAAAAAGGAAAGATAGGACAACAATAAGTGGCACTGGGAAGAATATAAGGAAGATCTGAAAAAATTGGGAAGATGGAAATAATGGAGGCATGGGGAGGAAAATCCCCTGGAAGTGATGGATTCCCTATTGAGTTGTGGGAGATATGGAATGAGGAGACATTAGAGAAATGGTAGAATCTGTTTAATAAAATACTTGACAGGGTAGGGACAACACCACAATCATGGAAAGAGGGAATAATATCAGTGATAAACAAGGAAGGAAAAATCCAGAATATCCTGCATCAAATAGACCAGTTCCCATCTTAAACCATGATTATAAATGCTGAATGCAAGTACAGGCAAATAGACTGGGGAATAACATACCAAAAATAATTCACTGGGACCAAGCAATACTCATGGGAGGAAGAAGAACAGCAGATAACTTAATTTTAATTGAAATATTACTTTTTTGAAGGATGCATGGAATTAGCATTAACGTCATTTGATGCAGAAAGAGCATTTGGTGAGGTGGGTAGTGAATATTTATTCTAGGCAGCAGAATTCTGGAGGTTCCCAAGGGAGTGGATTTGAGTGATAAGATCAGGGTCTATATTATAATCTCGAAGTTATGGAACATTGAATACCGTATAGTCGACACTAGATGATAGAAGTTCCGTAACTTCGAAATTAAAAAAAAAATTAAACATGAAAAATGCATTCTGACAGGTTAAAGCAGGGGGGCAAGCCCCTTGCACCATCCATACCCCCTGCTACTTAAATATACCAACTCTGAAATTGTGCTACAATTTAGGAAAGGGAAATCTTCCCTTTCCGCACCATACTCTATTAAAGTGCGAACTCGGAGTGGTGAAGAGGGTGCAGGGGAGCTTGCCCCCTGCCTACACCTTTTGTTTTATTTTTTTGTTTTAAAAATACTTTCCATGATGATTCGATGTTTTACTGCTTCAATCAGTAGTGATCAATGTTTCCTGAGTCGAAGTAGTAAACCGTCGCTCATCTAATATAGACACATAAGATCAATATAGGCAGGGGCAGCAGCTAAAATGAAAATTAGAGAGATTTCAAAAGTAATTAAAATAGGGAGGGGGGACACGACAGGGCTCTCTCCCTTATCTCCACTGCTGATTACTATATATCTGGATCCTTTGGCAGAAACAATCAGGAAATCTAACATAAGGGGCTATAGATAAGGGATAAAGGAGAGAAAGATTACATTGTACTCAGATGACATATTATTGACCTTACCCCAATACTGAAGAAGATCTGAATAGAATATGGGAAATAATAGAAAAATTTGGGAGAAAATCAAGTTATACGGCAACACAGAATAAATAAACTCAAATGCTAGTGATAAAGCAGAAAAGAGAAAAGAACATAATAGAATAAAGAAATGAAATGAAATGTGGAGAAGTAAAGTATCAGGGAATTTGTCTGACAGCATGGTACAGAAATCAAGGAATAGTATATCTAGTAAAATATTAGAAAAATTTAAAAGGAAATATTAAAAAAATGAAGACATTAAGCATAGGTCAAAGTATAGAAAGAATAAAGCTCTCTGTGATCCCACGGTTCATATATGCAGGACAGGCTTTCTGGGAATTAATGGGAATTAATATACTGAAGAAGGTCAAACAGCTAAATATGGAATTTACATGGGATGGAGAAAACCCAAGGAAGCATGAAGTATAATGATAAAGACAGCAGAGAGAAGATTTTGAGAAAGCCAACCCATTTAACTAAAAAATATATATATATATTAATCCAGATACAGGATTGCTGTATCCAGGACTGTATGTAAGCTTCTGTGCCCCTAAGTCTTTCTGTGTTGGAGGGAAGCCTTCTATCTTATCAGTGGGAGTGGTAAGCAGTAGGTAGCCTATCTACAACAAGATCCAGATACAGATTATTGGCTTTAGCAATTGAATTTGCCTAATCCTGCTCAGCACTTGTTCAGAACTTGTTGTTAAGCACTAAATAAACTACAAATTACTACAGCACTCAACCTTCTCCATTACCTATAGGAAAACAGTTTTTGTACTTACTTTCCTCACTTGCTTAGAGAAAAACAGCTCTTGTACTCACTTTCCTCACTTGTCTAGAGGAAAATAGTTTTTTATTCAGGCCTGTCCAAGGGTCAGCTCCTAGTGTTCTCTCTTGTCTATCTGATGAATTTGGGCATCTTGGGACAATATAGCAATTGCCTCGTGTACACAGACAACCCTCTCGCCCTACTACCCAACACTACAACCTGTGAGAGATGCACTTATCTAGCCAAACTGGTGGTAAAGCTCTTTCCAAGCAAGACTGAACTTAACAGTCAAGAGGAAAAGGTAAACACTTGCACCAGACCACACTCATCACATAGTCCCACTAAACCTACACCACCAAAATCCATACATAGAAACACAAAAACATTGGCGGTGGCTCTCAATAATAATCTGCTCAAGCAACAGAGACCTGCAAAGCAGAAACACAAGCAACTTCCCCCCCACCAACACAACTCAAATGACACACAGCCCACAGACTCAGTGTGCCACTCAACCACAGCCCATAAGGAAAAACAACGTACCCAACACACTAGTTATAGGTGACTCTATAGTCAGGCACACTGATGTCCCACTCACCAGGCTAAACAAGGGGAAGGTTACTGTCAGCTGCCTGTCAGGTGCCAGGATCCGCTACATAAACCACGCACTCAGGTCACTCCACAAGTACAAATATGACTCTGTGATTGTTCATATTGGTGTGAATGACCTGAGATGTACCTCCCTGGACTACATGAAAAGAGACATGAAAGAGCTCTCTGATCTTGTAGCCCAGGCAGGTATGACCCTAGCCCTGCATCCTGCCATCGCTCAGAATGATACCGCAGTACAAGGACAAAATGATTGACTTCAACAATTGGCTAAGCTTCTTGTGTCATTCTAAGGGGATTCAGTATCTGTCTGCCTGGGACGACATGGTTAACAGACCAGGATGCTTTGCCAGAGATGGCCTGCACTTGTCACCCCTGGGATTCCAGATACTGGCAAAGGCTCTTGCCACCCCTATAGTGCCTTTTTTAGGCAAGGTTCAAATGATAAATTCACCACCATAACAGGAACAGGCAAGCAAAAACTGAGGGTAATGCTACGCAATGCTAGAAGTCTAAATCTCAAAATGCACTCACTCAAGGCACTCCTTAAAATGGAGAACATCGATATCTGTGCAGTGACTGAGACCTGGTTCAAGGCTCCAGAGAGCACCCCTGCACTACCAGGCTATAACTCATACCACACTTTTTGGCCATCTAACCTGGACCAGAACACCAAAGGTGGAGGTGTGTCCATATTCATTAAGGATATTCACACCTCCAGGCTAGTTGCTCAGCATAATGCATCTGAGGTTATCCAAGTGCAACTAACTCTGGGCAAAACTGCAATCCAAATTGCGGCTTGCTACAGATCCCTGACCATGCCCCAGAATTCCCACTCCTCTTTTCTTGATATACTGGAAAATATTAGGGTTCAACCAAACACCCTAATAGTGGGCGATTTCAACTACCACACCATTAACTGGGAAAACTACTCGTGGACCAACTCCTTTGCTCAGTGCTTTCTGGAATTCATAAATTCCAATGCCCTGGATCAACTTATCCACACCACCACCAGGGGCAACAATATCCTAGACCTAGTTATTACCAACATGAGTGACCAGTGTTCCACACCTGAAGTCAACTCCTCGTTGGTCAGATCCGACCATAAGCTAATCACCCTAGATATCCACATCCTGCCCCCACCCCCCATTAAGGAAACCACTGTAAAAAATTTTGCCAAACCCAACTTTGTGCTTCTTAAGGCAGAAGTGGCGAACTTCATGACACCCATGCAGATGGACAATACAGTTATGACTGCTGAATCCTACACAAATGCACTCTATAAGCACTTACACAAGTGCATGGATCGTGCTATCCCAAACAGAACCAAGATGCTATCCTCCAAAAAAGGAAGAAATCTGGTGCTCCCCTGCCATAAACAAACTGTACAACAGAAGGAAGAAACTGTTGCAAAAGAGAGTAAAATACCATGAGTGGAGGACCTCCCTGGTCAGCCTCAGTAAAAAGCTGAGATCCCTTATAAGATCCTCCAAAGTTATCTATGAAAACAAGATCACCAGTGATTCTAAGGACAACCACAACGTATTCTATAGCTATGTCAAGAATATCAGTGGCAACACCCAGATCTGCTCTGAGTTACAGCACAATGGCACAAAAATTACAGAACCAACTGATATTGCCACCATCCTGTCAGATAGGTTCATTGTTAACTGTACCCCCTCTCACCCCTTAAAGGGCCCATATCTATACAGGAATAATGCAGATTCCTTGTAATCAAAACTACACAGGTAAAAACAGCACTCTCTAAATCCAAAAACACAGCATCCATGGGACTGGACAACATCCCAGGCTGTGTTTTACACAAACTTCAGAATGAACTGGCTCCCCACCTAAGCACCATGTTCAGTCATAGCCTCATGTCAGGCTTTGTGCCCACTGAATGGCACACAGCAACAGTCATCCCACTCCACAAAGGAGGAGCCACCACTGATCTTGGGAACTATCGCCCTATTAACCTGATGAGCCTGGTCTGCAAGGCCATGGAATGTATCATCATGTAATTCATAAACAAAGACATTGGTAACCTCCAAACTCTGGACTCCACCCAGTTCGGATTTGTGAAAGGCAGATCATGCCTCCTGAACCTGGTCAACTTCTTTGAGGCAGTCACCAAAGCCGTAGACGAGGGTAAGGTGGTTCACACAGCCTATCTTGAACTCGCCAAGGCTTTTGACACCATCCCCCATTCTGAAATTATAGCTAAACTCACTAAACTAGGTATAAATCCCTATGTCACAAGATAGGTTGCCAACTGGTTCACTGACGGAACTCACACTGTAAAAGTTGCAGACTCCAAATCTGACTTCAAACCAGTGATAAGTGGAGTACCACAGGGTTCCGTCCTGGGACCTCTCCTGTTTGGTATCTACTTCTCTGAAGGCCTCTGGTTAATGACGTTCACAGATGACTGCAAACTAGGAGCTATAGTCGAGTCCCCAAATGATGTGGACATCCTACAGAAGGGTCTCACTGAGACAGATGCCTGGTGTCAGAGCCAATGCCAAAAAGTGCATTGTTATCCCCTTTGGTAAAAACTCTGTACCCATGAACTACCACATAGGAGGCAGTCTTCTTAAAGCCGAATGTGTGATAAGAGATCTTGGGACCCAGGTGGACGGTAGTCTCTCCTTTGGTAATCACATTGCCACAGTAGTCAGGAAATCCTTCTACGTGGCACACCTCATCACAAAAGGGTTCTCATCCAGGAAAAAAAAGGTCATTGTTACCCTCTACTCGACACTCATTAGACCCATTATAGAATACAATGCCTCTTTTGGAATGTACCTCACAAGACATCCGCAGCAGCTGGAAAGGCCACAGAAGTATCTCACAAAGAGGATTACTGGCCTCAAACAGATGCCCTACACTGACCATCTCAAAAAACTCCACCTTTACTCTGTAGCATATCATCTACTCCGGGGTGATCTCTGCCTAACATATAAAGCTATGTCAAACCCAGAGCTGTTGGACATGCTACACCTTAAGAAATCCCAATCCCTCCGAGATACACACTCTAGGGACCTAAACCTTGTCACCACAATAAACAGAATATGCTGGAGGGATAGATTCCTGTCCCAGAGACTTCCCATACTCTGGAACAAGCTAGCCATCTTTGTCAAGCAATGTTCCTCATTAACACTTTTCAAAAAAAATCTTTTGATTAGTGGATGGGAAATAGGAAATACATGTGGGGGATCACTTCTATGGCTCTGCTTGACAGGGTCACAAGAAATTAACTTTCTTGGGTTGGTGTAAGCCAGGGAACTTTGTTGGCTCGGCTTACTAAGGTCCTTGGACCGATAGCCTAGTACCTACCTATGAACCTATCTATGAAGAAATTAGTGGGGTGGGAGTCCTAGATCTTATGGAAATGTTGCAGGCATGTATGGTTGCAAATATATATTAAGATTATTAGATACAGGCTACGAAGCTTACTGGTTGGTAATGATTTAAGAAATAAGAAAAGCTGGAAAAGGGACTGAGACCTTCTGGAAATCCTGCCGGAAACAAAGGGGATGGATATTATCCTTCCATGGATGAGAGAGACACAAAAGTAGTTTAATTCAAAATGGCAAAAAAAAAAAAAAAAACAGAAGGACAGAAGTAGAGGGAAGAAGTATTTCCAATAGGTAGACTAAAACAAGATGGAGAAAAACAATTAATAATATGAAGGTAGATGACAAGACAAAAGAAACAAAGGATAAAAACATGGGGGGTTTACAAGTAGAATGTAAGGTGCAGAAAAATTTAGAGGGAGAATATCAAAGAGTAAAGATTAGAAAGAGGAAGACGACAAGAGGGATAAGAGAAGAGACTGGTCACCTGAGATCATTAACAAAACAGACAATAAAAGAACATAAGGCAAAAAGGCAAAATGATTACTGAGAATATTATAGAAATTGCTAGCAAAAGAAATGAAAAATAAAAATACAGGAAGAAAAGTGAAATGGGAAAAGGAATTACAAGAGGCGATAACAAAAACAGAATGAGAAAACATAATAGCTCTTCATAGGTAACTTAACTCATGAATGTAGATTCAGAATATGTGCCTGGAAATGCCAACATAAATATTTTTATACACCAGTAAAATTACTGGCTATTTTTACAGGAGTGGAGGACAGTTGTTGAAGATGTATAGGTAAAATGCCCTGCCACATCATTACTTGTTACAGGTCCTCCAGCATGAACCATGAGAAGCACAACACCTACCTGGACTTACTAGAGTCACTGACTATACAGCCAAACACCTTTGTCATGGGAGATTTCAACTAGCATTTCTTCAACTGGGTGACATACATGAGCACAAACATATTCACCCTGAGAATCCTGGACTTTGCCAATACAAATGATCTGGAATAGCTAGTCTGCAACCCCACAAGGGTCTCAAATGTCCAAGGCTTAGTACTCACCAACATGGGGGAAGGTTGCTGCCCTACCCCCTGCATGTTTCCCTCCCTGCTAAGGTCAGATCATAAATCTGTGTTGCTTGAAGTAACTATCATACCTGACACCCCCACAGGAGCAAAAAAACTAAAACAATTTCTCCAAAGCAAACTACAGGCTACTAGGCAATGGTATAAAAAGTTTTAAACCCCGTGATAACACAGCCAATAATTACTCCTATGCAGAGGGTACACAGATGCTCTGCATAACCACATAAACAGCTGTATAAATGTAGCTGCACCTGCAAGCTGGGTGCTGTCATCAATTCCCCTAGTGATGTGGACATCCTCCAAGTGGGTATCACTCAGACAAATAACTGGTGCCATGGCCTCAAGCTGAATACCAAAAAATGCATCATAATCCCCTTTGGGGAGAGTGACATCCCCATAAATTATCACATTAATATCAATGCCCTAAGCACTCAATCAGTCATGAGGGATTTGGGCACCCAGGCTGATAGCAACCTGACTTTTGACCAGCATGTTGCTTCCATGGTACGGAAAGCCTTCTACATGGCCCACCTCAAAAGTAAGGGTATCCCATCCAGGGATAAGGAGGTCATAACATCCCTGTATTCTTGCCTTATAAGGCCCATTATGGAGTACAAAGCACCTTTCAGCATGTACCTCACAAAGCTCATGCAGCAACTGGAGAGATCATAAAGGTTCCTCACCCGGAGGAACCAGGGTCTCAAACATCTACCATACACAGATAGGCTAAAATCCCTACCCTCTACTCAGTTTCATACAGATTCCTCAGGGGTGACCTCTGTATGACATACAAGGTGATCATGGACCCCACCTTGATGGGACTGCTGCATATCCGCAAGTCAAGCTCCACTCAAGTAACCCACATGCATGGCCTCTACCTGGTCTGTGACATTAACAAGACTTGTTGGCAAGACAGATTTGTGCCCCAGACACTCCCTCATCTATGGAATAGACTCTCTCTCTACATCAAGCAGAGTACCTCTTTACCCCTTTTTAGGCACAACCTGGATAACTGGATGAGAAACAGAAAATATACCCCTGGGATTCCACTCATGTCCCTGCTGGACAGGGGCATTGGGTGCTGATTTGTCTAAACATGGGCTAAATTCTTGGCTAGGCTTATAAAGGCCTCAAGGCCAGTAGTCTAGAAACCTCCTATGATCCTATGATCCTAGGATAACAAAAGGAAGAAACTGATGTCTAAGAACAAGAGGGAAGTTGCTCAACAGAAGAGGAATACCCTCCACAGCTTGAACAACCAAATCAGATATCTTGTAAAGTCCTCTAAAGCTAGTTATGAAGCTAAATTAGCATCCCCAGCTAAGGATAATCATAAGGCATTCTTTAGCTAAGTCCAAAATCTAAAAGGCAATGCCCAACTATGTGCCAAACTTATAGTGAATGGTACCTTTCATACTGACCCTGAGGAAATTGCCAACCTGTTAGTTGATAGATTTGGCACAAACATCACCCCCCCAGCCATACCCCAAAGCATACCTAACATCAGTCCTCTGCCTAATATCTCCAATATCCACCCCTCCATGACCAAAAACGCAGCCTCTATGGGACCAGATAACATCCCAAGCTACTTACTAAACAACCTAAAACAAGACCTAGCAGAACCATTTGCACTTTCTTTAACCTCATCCTGAGCACTGGCTTTGATCCAGCAGAGTGTAAAACAGTAACAGTAATCCCCTTGCACAAAGGGGGTACATCATCTGACCTTGGGAACTAGACACATAAGCCTAACCAGCCTTATCTGCAAGGTCATGGAAAGAATCATCTTGGATCTTATCAACATGGACATAGGTGACCTTCAAACTCTTAACCCTATCCAGATGGCTTTGTTAAGTGTAGTTCATGATAATTGAACCTTCTGGACTTCTTTGAGAATGTCACCAAAGGTCTGGATGAATGCAAAGCAGTACATAACTGCCTGTCTTGACTTAGCCAAGGCTTTTGACACAATCCCTCACTCAGGTATCATTGAGAAACTCTCTCAGCTAGGGATTAACCCATAAGTAACTAGATGGGTAGCCAACTGGCTCAACAACAGAACATATACTGTCAAAGCTGGGGATTCCACCACTACCAGGAGGCCAGTTACCAGTGGTGTACCCCAAGAATTTGTACTGGTTCCTCTACTGCTTGGAATCTATTTCTCGGAAGTAGATGGCCTTTATCTTACCAAGTTCACTGATGATTGCAAATGGGTCCCAAACGATGTTAACATATTACAAAAGGGCTTAACACAGACAAATGACTGGTGCCAAACCCATGGACTAAAACTAAATACAAAAAAGTGCATTATTATCCCCTTTGGCAAAGAGGAAGTCCCTGCAAATTACAATATTGACAGCACTGCCTAAGCCCAAACCCAGTGGTATGAGATTTGGGATCACAGGCTGATAGCAATTAAACATCAATCACCATTTGTCCAGAGTGGTAAGGAAAGCCTTCTACGTTGTGTATCTCATAAGTAAGGGCATCACATCCAGGACTAAGGATGTTATAACCCCTCTGTACTCAACCCTCATCAGACCACTAATAGAGTACAATGCTCTCTTTTGCATGTACCTCACTAGACACCTGCAGCAGCTGGAGAGACCATGGAGGTTTCTCACCAAGAAAATTCAGGGCCTTCTAAACAAAACCTATAAGGAAAGATTGAATGCCCTGTTGCTGTAGTCTGTGTCATACAGGCTGCTGAGAGGTGACTTGTGCCTGGCCTACAGAGCAGTCTCTGACCCTGCCCTAATGGAAATGTTGCACATCCACAAAGCAAATGGGACAAGAGTTATTCACTCCAGGGATTTCATCCTAGCCTGTGACATTAACAGAACATGCTGGAGAAACAGATATATGTCTCAGAGATTGCTGCTCCACTGGAACAAACTCCCAGTTCATGTGAAGTAGAGCTCCTTAGTAACCCTATTCAAGCACAGCATAGACAGTTGAATGGGAGACTGTAAATACATCCCAGGGGTGGCATCTATGTCCCTCATGGACAGGGGCAGCTGGTGCTGATCATAGACTCACTCTGTGAATAACGACCATCTAACCAAGGTCAGTTAGGGAACATGGGTATAACATGGTTAGGCTTGTAAAGGCCCTAGTGCCATTAGCCTAGTAACTTCTTATGAACCTATGAACCGATGCAACAAAGAAAGAACCCAGTCACATGAATTTTAGCATTGTAAAATGTTAAAGGAATTTAAAAAAAAACATGCCCAGATTAATGAATGACCTCTTCCTAGAGATATGGAGACTATCAAAGAAATGTTTCCTCTTGGGATATGATAAAGGAGTAAGTACAGAAAGTAAAAACATTGTGAGAATGATGATGACAATAAGAAAAAAAGTGCAAACTGTAAAATAGAAAAAGAAGGACCCCACCCCCAGTGAAGGAATTAAAGAGAATGATGAATAAGTTAGTGGATGAGGAGAAAAAGAAAAAAGGGAAGGAAAGACAAGGAGTCAGTCAGAAATGGTTAAGATGGGATAAGAATGTAAGATAAGAGCAACAATGGAAAGAAATAGAACTCTCTAGGGAGCGGAAACAGTATCAAAAACAAAAAGAATGGAAAAAAGGCAAAAATATGAAGTAAGGGATGAGAGATAAGTGAATAGAAGATGATATAAATAGTTATATAGAAACATGTATAATTTAATGAAAGCACACATGTATATGAAATTAGAAGGAGGTGAATTTAATGGAAATTATTTGGTAAGTGTCAGTCTTGAGCTGGTTCACCTGCATTGACTGCATCAATGAATGTTGATTTGATAACAGAAGTGGCCAACTGCTGAAACATTAAAAAAATGCACCATGCATGAGAACTGCTGAATAATTGTAAATGTTTATTTGGATTGACAATAAATGTTATCTCTGGCTACAAAATATATGGCGAAAAAGAAGCTGTTGGCAAGATATTAGGTCCTTTATGTGCATCTGGCATAGTGTTTTCAATAAATGTCCAGAAAGATGTTGAGTGGAAAAGCAGACTCTTTAACTGTGTTGTCATAGGAAATATGAGTCCAGATTAATCTGAGCAGTTGCAATCCATAAGATTATCTGTAGATTACATATAATTTATTAACCAAAAGCCATATATCTTTATAATGCATTGTCAAAGTGCTGAAGGGTACCATGCCCTCCTGTGTCAAAATGCTTCTGACCTAAAGGGCTGTTTATCTTCCTGTTACAGCCACTGAGCTAATCGAAGGAAGGACACTGAGCAAACTCGACGCTATAATATATAACATTAAGTATCCTGTTTTTTGTTTATTTTGTTCTTTATTTCTTTGTTATTTATAGCACTTTGTGTACTGTGTATTTTTCTAGCTAGTTTCACTGTATGTGAGGTATTAACTGGAAATTGTCCACTTTTATTAAGCATCTGTTGGGTTGTTTGTTTCTGATAACTTGTTGCATTTAAACTCTTTTTTCTAGAGGCCCCTTTAGCTGTTTAAAACTTTCATTTAAAGGCTCACTGCTGCTTTTCAGCTGAGAGAAACATGTCTGCAGTTTGTTTCTAAGTAGTGGGGATATTTGTAGCATTTCCATATTCAGGCTTGTATTTGGGTCTAGTGTTTGTGGAGGCTGTGTGTCTGAGCACATATTCAGGGACATCTTGGTTTAGCCAAAGCCATCAGGCATTTCCGTGAAAGAGAATTGTTTGAGGTCATTGGCTGACTGAGGTCACCTGGACTACAGCTTAGACTAAGCACCTCATTGGTTCTTTTGAGATTTCTTTCTTAAAAGCTATCTCAGGTTTCAACTTTCTGTTACCTAAGAAGTTCAGTTGAGTGTTCTGCCATTTCACACTGAGCTAATTGAAGGAAGGACACTGAGCAAACTTGGAGCTATAATATAAAACATTAAGTATCCTGTTTTTTGTTTATTTTGTTCTTTATTTCTTTGTTATTTATAGCACTTTGTGTACTGTGTATTTTTCTAGCTAGTTTCACTGTGTGTGAGGTATTAACTAGAAATTGTCCACTTTTATTAAGCATCTGTTGGGTTGTTTGTTTCTGATAACTTGTTGCAGTTAAACTTTTTTCTAGAGGCTCCTTTAGCTGTTTAAAACTTTCATTTAAAGGCTCACTGCTTCTTTTCAGCTGTGAGAAACATTTCTGCAGTTTGTTTCTAAGTAGTGGGGATATTTGTAGCATTTCCATATTTAGGCTTGTATTTGGGCTTAGTGTTTGTGGAGGCTGTGTGTCTGAGCACATATTCAGGGACATCTTGGTTTAGCCAAAGCCATCAGGCATTTCAGTGTGAGAGAATTGTTTAAGGTCATTGGCTGACTGAGGTCACCTGGACTACAGCTTAGACTAAGCACCTCATTGGTTCTTTTGAGGTTTCTTTCTTAAAAGCTGTCTCAGGTTTTAACTTTCTGTTACCTAAGAAGTTCAGTTATGAGTGTTCTGCCATTTCACACTGAGCTAATCGAAGGAAGGACACTGAGCAAACTCGGAGCTATAATATATAACATTAAGTATCCTGTTTTTTGTTTATTTTGTTCTTTATTTCTTTGTTATTTATAGCACTTTGTGTACTGTGTATTTTTCTAGCTAGTTTCACTGTGTGTGAGGTATTAACTGGAAATTGTCCACTTTTATTAAGCATCTGTTGGGTTGTTTGTTTCTGATAACTTGTTGCAGTTAAACTCTTATTTCTAGAGGCTCCTTTAGCTGTTTAAAACTTTCATTTAAAGGCTCACTGCTGCTTTTCAGCTGTGAGAAACATTTCTGCAGTTTGTTTCGCACCATCCCTCCCTGTTGGTATAGTGTTTTTATAGTTGGTGGCTTTGCAGTTGCCCACCCCTAGTGTACATTTGATCTGGGACCCTCCTCCCAGTCTAGTGCCATTACCTCATTCTACCCAGTACAGGGAGAACATTTGAGAAGGCCAGTCAGCTTAGTTTCTGCTACTCCTTTCTAAAAAAAAAAAAAAAAAAAAACTGTTTCTAAGCTTGTTTCCTGCCTTTCCTGTGGGTAGTCTAGCCTGGATATAGATTTGCTGTGTCCAAAACTATTTGTAGGCTTCTAGGGCCCAAGCCTTCTAGCATAATTTTGTTTCTTAGAACTAGCCAGTTTTTTGTTTCAGCACTTGTTCAGATCTTATTGTAAGCACTAAATAAGATACAAATTACTACAGCACTCAACTTTCCTCACTGTCTTGAGGAAAACAGTTTCTAGTACTTAACAAATAAGTACCTATCCAGGCATGTCTAAGGGTCAGCCCCCGGTATTTTCTCCTGTCTACCTGATGAATCTGGGCATCTTGGGGCAATGCAGTAATTGCCTCATGTAGACAGACAACCCTCTCCTCCTACCACCCAACACTACAACTTGTTAGAGATGCACTTATATAGCCAAACTGGAAGAAATGCTCTCTTCACCCAAGACTGGACTAGACAGTCAAGAGAAGAAGGTAAACACTTGCACCACACCACACTCAGTACATAGTCCCTCAAAACCTACACCACCAAAACACACACATAGAAACCCAAAACACACACCTACATTCGCGGTGGCTCTCAGTAAAAACCTGCACAAGCAACAGGGACCTCCAAAGCAGAAACACAAGCAACCTCCACCCCCCAACACAACCCAAATGACACATAGCCCACAAACTCAGTGTGCCACTCAACCACAGTCCATAAGGCATAACAACGTACCCAGCACTCTAGTCATAGGTGACTCTATAGTCAGAGACACTGATGTTCCACTCACCAGGCTAAACAAGGAGAAAGTTACTGTCAGCTGCCTGTCGGGTGCCAGGATCTGCCACATAATGCATGCAATCAGGTCACTCCACAACAAGTACAAATATGACTCTGTCATTGTCCATGTTGGTGTGAATGACCTGAGACGTACCTCCTTGGACTACATGAAAAGGGACATGGAGGAGCTGCCCGATCTTGTAGCCCAGGCAGGTATGACCCTAGCCCTGAGTAGCATCCTGCCATCACCCAGAATGATACCACAGTACAAGGACAAAATGATTGACTTCAACAATTGGCTAAGCTTCTGGTGTCATTCTAAGGGGATCCAGTATCTGTCTGCCTGGGATGACATGATCGACAAGCCACGATACTTTGCCAGAGATGGCCTGCACCTGTCGCCCCTGGGATTCCGGATACTGGATAAGGCTCTAGCCACCCCTATAGTGCCTTTTTTAGGTAAGGTTCAAATGACAAATTCACCACCCTAACAGGTACAGGCAAGAAGAATCTGAGGGTATTGCTACTCAATGCTAGAAGTCTAAAACTCAAAGTGCACTCTCTCGAGGCACTCCTTAAAATGGAGAACATCGACATCTGTGCAGTGACAGAGACCTGGTTCAAGGCTCCAGAGAGTACCCCTGCATTACCAGGCTATAATTCATGCCATACCTTTAGGCCACCTATCCTGGACCAAAACATTAAAGGCGGAGATGTGTCCATATTCATTAAGGATATCCACACCTCCAGGCTAGTTGCTCAGCATAATGCATCCGAGATTATCCAAGTGCAACTAACTCTGGGCAAGACCGCAATCCAAATTGTAGCTTGCTACAGATCCCCCACCATGCCCCAGGATTCCCACTCCTCATTTCTTAATACACTGGAAAATATTAGGGTACAACCTAACACCCTTATAATGGGCAATTTTAACTACTCTACCATTCTAAAGTCATGCTTCTGGATCATTTCTCCCCGGGCCTCCACTGAAAACAGGATCTGTGGAACCTAGTCGGACTTTCCCGGTCAACAAATGTTAAATAAAAATAAAAATAAAAATAAATAAAAATAAAATAACTGGGAAAACTACTCATGTACCAACTCTTGTGCTCAACGTGTTCTGGAATTCATAAATTCCAATGCCATGGATTAACTTATCCACACTCCCACCAGGGACAGCAATATCCTAGACCTGGTTATTACCAACATGGACCACCGGTGCTCCACAACAGAGGTCAATTCCTCATTGGTCAGATCTGACCATAAGCTAATCACCCTAGACATCCACATCCCTCCCCCACCCCCTATTAGGGAAACCACAGTAAATAATTTCTCCAAAGCCAACTTCACGCTTCTTAAGACAGAAGTGGCAAACTTCACGACACTCATGCTGACGGACAATAGAGGTATGACTGCTGAATCCTACACAAATGCACTTTATAAGCACTTACATGAGTGCATGGATCATGCAATCCCTAACAGAACCAAGATGCTATCCTCCAAAAAAAGGAAGCCAATCTGGTGGTCCCCTGCCATAAACAAACTCTACAACAGAATAAAGAAAGTGTTGCAAAAAAGAGTAAAATCCCATGATTGGAGAAACTCCCTGGTCAGCTTCAGTAAGAAGCTGAGATCCCTCATAAAATCCTCCAAAGCTAGTTATGAAAACAAAATCGCCACTGACTCTAAAGACAACCGCAAAGCATTCTATAGCTATGTCAAGAATCTCAACAGCATCACTCAGATCTGCTCTGAGTTACAGCACAATGGCACTAAATATACAGAACCAATGGATATTGCCAACATCCTGGCAGATAGGTTCAGTGCTAACTTTACCCCTCTGTCATCCCCTAAAGGGCCCATTTCTATACCAGAAAATGCAAAGTTCCTGTAATCACAGCTGCACAGGTAAAAAACACACTATCCAAAGCCAAGAACACAGCATCCATGGGACCTGACGACATCCCAGGCTGTGTTCTACATGAACTACAGAATGAACTGGTACCCGACCTAAGTACCATGTTCAATCATAGCCTCACCTCAGGCTATGTGGCCACTGAATGGCGTACAGTGACAGTTATCCCACTCCACAAAGTGGGAGCCACCACAGACCCCAGAAACTACTGCCCCATTAGCCTAATGAGCCTGGTCTGCAAGGCTATGGAGCGTATCATCATGGAACTTATAAACAATGACACTGGTAATCTCCAAACTCAGGACCCCATCCATTTCAGGTTTGTAAAAGGCAGATCATGTCTCCTAAACCTGATAGACTTCTTTGAAGCAGTCACCAAAGTTGTAGATGAGGGTAAGGTGGTTCACACCGCCTATCTAGATCTCTCCAAGGCTTTTGATGCCATCCCCCACTCTGGAATTATAGATAAACTCACTAAACTAGGTATAAATCCCTATGTCATAAGATGGGTTGCCAACTGACTCACTGACAGAACCCACACTGTGAAAGTAGCAGACTCCAAATCCAGCTTCAGACCAGTGACAAGTGGAGTACCACAGGGTTCAGTCCTGGGTCCTCTCCTGTTTGGTATCTAATTCTCTGAAGTACAGGCCAACACAAAAGGTCTTTGGCTAATGAAGTTTGCAGATGACTGCAAACTAGGAGCCATAATCAAAACTCCAAAAGATGTGAACATCCTACAAAAGGGCCTTGCTGAGACAGATGCCTGGTGTCAAAGCCATGGCCTCACGCTCAATGCCAAAAAGTGCATTGTCATTCCTTTTGGTTAAAAACTCAGTACCCATGAATTACCACATAGGTGGTAGTCTACTTAACACCGAAAGTGTGATAAGAGACCTTGGGACACAGGTGGACAGTAGTCTCTCCTTTGATAATCACATTGCCACAGTAGTCAGGAAATCCTTCTATGTGGCACACCTCATCACAAAAGGTTTCTCATCCAGGAAAAAAGAGGTCATTGTTCGCCTCTACTCATCACTCATTAGACCCATTATAGAGTACAATGCCCCTTTTGGTATGTACCTCACAAGACATCTACAACAACTGGAAAGGCCACAGAAATACCTCACAAAGAGGATTACCGGCCTCAAAGAGATGCACTATGCAGACCATCTCAAAAAACTGCAGCTTTACTCCGTTGCATATCGCCTACTCAGAGGCGATCTCTGCCTAACACACAAAGCTATGTCAAACCCAGAGCTTTTAGACATGCTCCACTTAAAGAAATCCCAATCCCTATGAGCTACATACCCTAGGGACCTAAACCTCGTCACCACAATAAACAGAAAAAGCTGGAGGGATAGATTCCTGTCCCAGACACTTCCCATACTCTGGAATAAACTACCTATCTATATCAAACAAAGCTCCTCATTAGCACTGTTCAAGAAAAATCTTGATGATTGGATGGGAGATAGGAAATTCACCCCAGGGATCACTTCTGTGGCTCTGCTCGACAGTGACACAGGAAAATAATTTTCTTGGGTGGTGAAAGCCAGGGTACTTTTGGCTAGGCTTATATAGGCCCTAGGGCCAATAGCCTAGTACCTACCTATGAACTTATAAACCTATGGGAGTTATATCTAAACACTTGTCTATCACATATACTGACAACATGAAAACATTTCATTAATAAAATTATTAAATCCAGAATGACAGGAGGATATTGTAACATCTGCCATCACCTTACAGTTCACAGGTGCATAGATTTACAGGTTCACAGGTTTATACCTACAGACTTTTACAAGCCTAACCAGTAAACAACACTCAAAAGTTCCCACTAGACTAAAGGAGAACAGCAGAAGACAAACCAGGTAAGAACATAAGACTGTCCATCCAATTATCTAGATTTAACTTTAATATGGCAAGACCCCTACTCTGCTTGACATTCTGAAAAATATTCTAAAGGTGGGGTATATATTGGGATATGAATCTATCACACCAACATGACTTGTTTATCAGTTAATGAAGGTCAGTGTTTTAACCAGGTATTTTAACAAATCTTTTAATCAGTGAAAGAATGAGAGGTCAAGGAAGATCTGAAAGAATTTATTCTCTTAAGATAGTACCTGAATTCTCTGTGGACATCCAAGCTATGAAGTATCTGTTCTTCCTCATTTTTGGGTTCAGGAAAGAAAACAGAAAGACAGATTGGCTTAAAGTAAATTCAGATACCACTTTAGGCATAAAAGAAGGATTAGTTCTCAAATAAACTATGTCCTTGTGGAAAGTGAATTAGGGTTGACTCTCCATAAGAGCTTGCAACTCAGATACCCTTCTTGCAGAGGTCAAAGAAATCAGTAAAACTGTTTTCCATGTTAAGAACTTCAGCCAGATTAGCTGGTTGAAATGGTGCAAGTGTTAGTTTCTCTAACACAAAATTAAGATCCCATGGTGGAGCCACCAGTACTCTTCAAGGTCCTTTATGAAAAACCTCTTTCAAAATCATCTTCACTTGAGAATGCATTGAAGGACGGGGATCCAAGGGCAGACATGCTGAAATGGCCAGCAAATGAACCATTATGGAGACGTAAGAAAGGCCATACAATAGTAAATCACACAAGTATTGTAAAACCATAGCCCTGGAAGGGTTCTGGTTATGTTGTTGGTGCCAACTAGAAAACCTTTTCCATTTGTTAATATATGATTTTCTAGTAGAAGACTTTCTTGGCTGTATTAATACCTGTTGCATACCCTCAGTAAGCAGGTACTTAAATGGAATTAAGTACCTGTAATCCAGTCAGTCAGATGAAGTTGATTGGGGTTGGGGAGTATCAGACACCCCTGTTCTTGTGTGAGTAGATCCATTCTGTGAAGAAGCTTGTGGTAACTGCCTCCTACTGTCTACATGCATAAAAAAATAAATAAATAAAAATTTGCCTGAATCTCCTTGTGTTCTGACTGTGCTTCTCAAACATTTTGGAAATATAGAGTATATTTTAGAGCATTTATTATAACTGTAATTGCCTTAATATTGCTACAACTCAAGTGCTCTAGGTTGCACTGCATCTGAAGTGTTTGTGTGTTTTAGCTGCTTTTCTGTATATATAGACTTCTCTGTATATGTAGACTAGCTACTTATTCTGCTGTGTTACTGCCTCTTAAATATTTTTTTAGTTGTGCACTTGCCTTGCTTCATTTAAAAAGTTTTAAATTGCTAATTTTGTAGAGTTTTAATTGCATTTACTGTTTAGGACTACACACTCAAGTGTGTTAGCCTGTTCTGTGTTTATTTACTGTATTATTGCATTGTTTAGCATGTTTCAACAAAAAAAAATACTATCTTGTTTGCTCGTTTCCCACCTTTTCTAGCCAGTCCATATCCCAGGCCTTGCTTGTCTCAGGACTTTATTTTCTGTGCTCAGAGATATCCAGACCTTGCTGTAGTAGAGGGAAGTCCTACTGCCTACCAGTGGGACTGGTGAGCATTGTACTGCCTATCTAACGCTAGAGGAGTGGTTTCCAGCTCTGAAATTGTAATTGTATTAGCCTTTTTGGGCTGATTTCTATCCCTTTCCACTTTCTGGTTTAAAAATGTGTGTGTTTGCACATTTTTCGCATCATGCAGCACTGCGGGATTACGTTTAAACTATTCCAGGTGCCGGAAAGTCTAATCTTCAAATTTTCCCTTAGAACTAGCTGGTTTCTCAGTAGTAGCACTAAAATCTGATCCCTTGTGACTAGCACTTGCTCTAGAACCTGCTGGAAAGAACTAGGAAACCTGAAACTGATACAAGCACTCAGCTTTCCTTGCCAATAAGGAGAAATTAATCATAGGCACTAAACAGCCTATAATTGCAAAGTACCTTGCAAAGGTAAGGGAAAACAGCTCTTAAACTTTACAAAAAAGCACCTAAACAGGCATGTCCAGGGGTCAGCTTACAGTGATTTCTCCTGCCCACCTGGTGAATCTTGGCATACTGGGGCAGTGCGGCAACTGCCTCATGTACACAGACAATCCTCTCCTCCTACCACCCAACACTACAACCTGCGAGAGATGCACTTACATAGCCAAACTGGAAGCAAAGCCCTCTCCAGCCAAGATTGTGCTAGACAGTCAAGAGGAGAAGGTTAACACCAGTATTACACCTCAAGCAACTCATAGCCCTTCAAAACCCACACCATCAACACCCACACATAGCAACACTAAACCCACATATGCGGAGGCCCTTAACATTAACCTGCCCAAGCAACAAGGACCTCCGAAGCCAAAACGCAAACAAACACCAGTCACAACCAAAGTGACACATAGCTCACAACACCAGTGTGCCACCCAACAACAGCCTCGAAGGCAAGACAATGTACCCAACACTTTAGTCATAGGTGACTCTATAGTCAGGCACACTGATGTCCCACTCACCAGGCTGAACAAGGAGAAAATTACAGTCAGCTGTCTGTCGGGTGCCAGGATTCGCCACATAATGCATGCACTCAAGTCACTCCACAACAAGTACAAATACGACTCTGTCATTGTCCATGCTGGAGTGAATGACTTGAGACGTACCTCCCTGGACTACATGAAAAGAGACATGGAAGAGGTATTGGATCATGTGACCCAGGCAGGTATGACCCTAGCCCTGAGTAGCATCCTGACTTCGTCCAGAATGATACCACAGTACAAGGACAAAATGATTGACTTCAACAACTGGCTAAGCTTCTGGTGTCATTCAAAGGGGATCCAGTATTTGTCTGCCTGGGAAGACATGATTGACAAACCGCAATGCTTTGCCAGAGATGGTCTGCACCTGTTACCCCTGGGATTCAGGTTACTGGCTAAAGCTCTTGCCACCCCTATAGTGCCATTTTTAGGCAAGGTTCAAAGGATAAAACCACCACCATAACAGATAAAAGCATCCAAAATCTGAAGGTAATGCTACTCAATGCTAGAAGTCTAAACCTCAAAATGCACTCTCTCGAGGCATTCCTAAAAATGGAGAACATCGATATCTGTGCAGTAACTGAGACCTGGTTCAATGCCCAGAGAGCACCCCTGCAATACCAGGCTACAATTTTTACCACACTTTTTGGCCACAAAACCAAGACTTAAACACTAAAGGTGGAGGAGTGTCCATATTCACCAAGGATATTCACACCTCCAGGCTAGTTGCCCAACACAATCCATCTGAAATTCTCCAGGTGCAACTAATACTAGGTAAGACTGCAATCCAAATTGTAGCTTGCTACAGATCCCCCACCATGCCCCAAGATTCTCACGACACCTTTCTAAACATACTGGAAAATATTAAGATACAAGCAAACACCGTAATACTGGGTGATTTCAACTACTAATTGGGAAAACTACTCGAGTACCAACTCCTTTTCCCAATGGTTCTTGGAATTCATAAATTCCAACACCCTGGATCAACTAATCCATTGTCCCACCAGGGGCTCCAATATCCTAGATCTGGTCATTACTAACATGGGAGATAGATGCTCCACTCCAGTGGTCACCCAATCATTGGTCAGGTCTGACCATAAGCAAATCACCTTTGACATCCACATCCCACCGCCACCCCCCAGTAAGGAAACCTCCTTAAAAACACTTCTCCAAAGCTAACTTCAGGCTACTGAAGTCAGAAGTGACAAACTTCACAACACCCACGCAGACGGGATCTGGAAGTTCGACTGCAGAATCCTACACTAAGGCACTGTACGAGCACATCCACTTGTGCATGAACCGTGCCACCCCAAATAGAACTAAGATGCTCTTTTCCAAAAAAAGGAAGCCAATCTGGTGGTCCCCTGCTATAAACAAACTATACAACAGAAGGAAGAAACTCTTGCAGAAAAGAGGAAAATCCCAGGATGCAAAAAACTCCCTCACCAGCCTCAGTAAGAAGCTGAGATCCCTCATAAAATCCTCAAAAGCTAGTTACAAAAATAAAATTGCCAAAGATTCCAAAGACAACCACAAGGCATTCTATAGTCATGTCAAGAATCTAAATGGCAATGCTCAGATCTGCTCTGAGCTACAACAGAATGGCATTAAATATACTGATCCCAAGGATATTGCCAATATCCTGGCAGATCGATTTAGTGCCAACTTCACCCCCTCTCACCCGCTAAAGGGCCCATCTCAATACCAAAAGATTGCCAAATTCCAATAATCACGTCCACACAGGTAGAAACCGCACTCTCCAAAGCTAAGAATACAGCATCCATGGGACCAGATGACATCCCAGGCTGTGTACTACATGAACTACAAAATGAACTGGCACCTCACCTAAGTGTCATGTTTAATCATAGCCTCACCTCAGTCTTCGTGCCCACTGAGTGGCACAGCTAAAGTTATCCCACTCCACAAGGGAGGCTCCACCTTGGATCCCAGGAACTACCCCCCCATCAGTCTGACGAGCCTGATCTGCAAGGCCATGGAACGCATTATCATGGAACTTATAAACAAAGACATTGGCAACCTTCAAACACTAGACCCCACCCAGTTTGGGTTTGTGAGGGGCCGATCTTGTCTCCTGAATCTGATTGACTTCTTCGAATCAGTCTCCAGAGCTGTGGACGAGGGTAAGGCAGTCCACACAGCCTATCTGGACCTCGTCAAGGCCTTCAACACCATCCCCCACTCTGGAATCATAGATAAATTTACTAAGCAGGGCATAAATCCCTACGTCACTCGATGGGTTGCCAACTGGTGACTGACAGAACCCAGACTGTAAAAGTAGCCAACTCCAAATCCAGCTCCAGACAAGTGACAAGTGGAGTACCTCAGGGTTCAGTCCTGGGACCACTCTTGTTTGGCTTCTACTTCTCTGAAGTACAGGCCAATACTAAGGGACTCTGGCTAACAAAGTTCGCAGATGACTGCAAACTGGGAGCCATTATTGAATCCCCAAATGATGTGGATATTTTGCAAAAGGGCCTTACAGAAACAGATGCTTGGTGCCAGAGCCATGGGCTCAAGCTTAATGCCAAGAAATGTACAGTTATCCCCTTTGGAAAAAAACATGTACCCATGAATTACCACATAGGTGGCAGGACACTAAATATCAAAAGTGTGATGACAGACTTAGGGACACAGGTGGACAGTGGTCTCACTTTCGATAACCACATCACCAGAACAGTCAGGAAATCCTTCTATGTGGCACACCTCATCACTAAGGGCTTTTCATCCAGAAAAAAGGAGGTTATTGTCCCACTGTACTCATCCCTCATTAGACCCATTATAGAGTATAATGCTCCATTTGGTATGTACCTCACAAGACATCTGCAACAGCTGAAATGGCCACAGAAATACCTCACTAAAAGAATTACATGCCTAAAGCAGATGCCATATGCTGACCATCTAAAAAAACTCCAGCTATACTCTGTGACATATCGTCTACTCAGAGGCGATCTCTGCTTAACATGCAAGGCCATGTCAAACCCTGAGCTGTTGGACATACTCCACTTAAAGAAATCCCCATCCCTCAGAGCCACAAGTTCCAGGGATCTAAACCTTGTCATCACAACGAACAAAACATGCTAGAGGGATAGGTTCCTGACCCAGAGATTCCCCATACTATGGAATACACTGCCCATACATGTCAAGCAGAGTGCCTCCTTGGCCCTCTGCAAAAGGAACTTTGATGATTGGATGGGAGATAGAAAATTCACCCCGGGGATCATGTCAGTCGTCCTGCTAGACAGGGGTCCAGAGAAGTAAATATTGTGGGAAGAAATATCCAGGGAATTGTTATGGCTAGGCTTGCATAGGCCCTAGGGCCGATAGCCTAGCACCAACCTATGAACCTATGAAACTATACGCAGATCCATGATTGCTTGGTTGACTCTTGGGGCATATTATCAACATGGTGATTCACCAGGATGGTTGGCTTCCCATATGGTACAATTATGCATTTCTTAACACTGAGTTTAATGGCTATGGCAGAGTTTGTTAGTCAGAGATAGACCATCTTGAAGAATGTTAGTATCTGCAGGGGAGTTGATGATAACCCCCACTAGCAATCATCTGCAAATGTACTCAGCCATAAACCTTCAGTGTTCACTTCCATTTCAGAGAAATAGATGCCAAAAAGGAGAGGGCCCAGTACCAAGCCCTTCGGGACTCCACTAGTGACTGTCCTCTTGGTAAAGGTGGCGTCAGATATTTTTACCTCTTGGGTCCTGTCAGTGAGCAAATTGGATATGCTAAGGGGGATAAAAGGGTTTATACTTAAAATAGCGATCTTGTCTATAATGCCTGGGTGGGGTATTGTATCAACAGCCTTGGCCAGGTCAAGGTGAGTTTGTGCACAGTCTTACCTTCATCCAGTGCTTTGGTGACCCTCTCGTAAAAGTCCACCAGATTTAATAGGCATGACCTTTTTTAAACAAAGCTGAACTGTGATGACTCCAGCATTTGCATGTGGGTCTATATCACATAGTCTAAGTTTTATAACTTTGAACACATAATGTTCAAACCATTATGTTCGAAGTTACAAAACTTTGTCTATGCATAAAAAAAAAAAAAGGAGGGAAAACCAAATAAACTGTTTTAAGCAGGGGGGCAAGACACCCTGCACCCCCTACTACTTAAATATACCAACTCCAAGATTGCACCACATTGAACAAAACGGAAACCTCTGCTTATGGAGATTTCCATTGAAATGCTCAAACTTTTACCAATTCGAACTTATGGTCTCAACTATATGAGGTTCGAACTTGTACAAGTTCGACTACATGATAGGAACCCTTTGCATGTTACCTATGTCCTCATTCATTATGTCCATGTTGATTCTTTCCATGGCCTTATATATGATTCTGGTAAAACATATGGAAAGAGAGGTAACAGCTTGTGAAGTAACATCATTTTAAACGTGGGCTCTATCACAAAATAATTTAGGAAAGAAAGAAAGAAAGCTCCAGAACTGGTCTCAGTATTTTCTTTCTTTGGCACAAAAAAAAATCCTTCAATAAAATCCTTTCCCAAACTGGGAGGGAGGAACCATTTCCTTTACTCCCTGAGATAACATATGTTGAAGGAAAGGGGGGAAAAATAGCAATCTAGTCTGGTGGATGAGGAATTACTCACTGAAAAGTAAGGATTTCCTCCCACTGCTATCACATTCACAACCTCTGCATTAGAGAGTCCAAAATGAAATATTTATAAAAAAAGGAATTAAAAATCTTATTGTTCACGTCTTCTGGGAAGTTCTGAGAACACAACCAGGCAAGCATCCTCAGAACAAGTATCAGTGGCCGTTAACCCTGGAAGAGTTTTCAACAGAGTCATATACATACTTTAAATAATGAGTTGTGACCTGTGTAATAGAAGAAACTAAACCATTTAAAGCAGATTTCTATTCAGAAGAAAAAGTTGCAGACAAAACACTCCTCATAGTTTCTCAATTAGTCAGAATAAACTTTTACATATGAGTCTGGCAATTCAAAATTCTGAAAATCAAAGTTGCATAAGTACACACTTTCCCCTATACTTATCAATAATTTGACCATCCTTGTTAGAAAGTGTAGGATTGGAATTAACCAAATGTTTAACAGCAGTAGAATTAACTAAAGTTATAGATGTTGGGTCTGGTTATTGTTGAGTGTATAAAAACTTAAAAGACTGAGGAACTTTATACAATCTGTCTGTCTTTACAGGCACAGTATGCTTGACTATTAGGAAAACTGCAGTCAGTGGCACATGCATCCTCCAATGCTGCCAGGAGGAATGGGGAAGGCTTTAAAAATTCAATTTTCAAGAACTCATAGTATTTTCTGAGGGACTGGGAAACCTCAGTGTCCTCCCAGAAAAAGAGAAACCCTCATAGGGAAAATCAGACACCATGCTGTACCCTGAGTCTGAATAAGAAATATGAGGAAAAAACCCTGCATCTGTGCCTTCATCTTCCTGTCCAAATTTAAAATCTTGAATCTCTTCAGGAAAATAGGTATCCCTTTTTCCTTTATTAGAAACTACCTAATAAGAAGGATCAATAGCCTGAATCAGACCCTGAACCAGTCCTAATAAACTACTCCTGTCCAGGGAAATTTGAGCAGAAGCAGATACATATTTAGTTTTCTGTTTCTTTTTGATAAGAAAAGTGGGGCCTACAGGGTTGCTAATAGCAGTAGCAGCTTCCTCAAGGATAGGCACAACATTCTGATTAAATAGGGAAAAATTTCCTGCCCTTACTCCAAGGACCAGCACAAGTGAGTCTCCTTTGCCCTGAAGGTACCACAACAGCCTTAGAGGATGTGATTAATGCCAGGTCCATATTGGCTGTAGGGGCTATGTCACACAGATACAGGGTAAAATATTAGTAATCTGAAAAAAAAACAGCTTTGGCCACAGCACAGTCACCCACCTGCAGCTGAGGCAAATTGCTAGCCTGCTGTGTTGGCAAAGGCTGTTTGCTTACCTTTTCTTTTCTTTTTGTGAATGAAAGAAGGACTGACAGTGGGGTCGGTAGTTTTTTGCATAGTCAAGCTGAAAATGGTGCCTTATCCCCTGGGAAAAAAAGCAGCACAAACCAATAATAAATAAAGTTGTAAAAAGTCATTTTTCCCCAATAAATAAACAGTAAAATGCACTTTAATATACTTTGCCAGACCCCAGAATAAAACAAAACAAAAAGCTAATTTTTTTCCAAAGTAAAATAGTTTTTACCTGTTTTAACATATTTAAACTGACAGGTAAAAGTACACACACATTTAAAAATACAGTTAAGTCTTAAGACAATCCATTCAAACACAAACTCTTTGAAGAAAAATAAAATTCCTAACCAGGAAAGTACAATTAAGCAATTAATATTTGAATGTGGAAGTTTTTTTCCCCATAGGGAACTTATTTGCCCAGCAGTGGAACAGCACAAACTGACCATATATCCTCAAAAGCCTGAGGAAGAGCACTCTCTTTCATGGCAAAAAAGCTCTATAAGGCTTGGAGTTTAATCCTGTCTTTTAGGCAGCTAAAGCTTCAGCTGCATAATGGTTTGAGAGTGTGGAAGGTGCCCTAAAGCTTTGGAAGCTGTCTGTCTGTTATACCCTCAGCAGGATATAACCCATATAGCAATGGCTCCTGCTATGGCTACTGCAGCAGTGATCAACCTTCATCTGTCTCTTCACATTCCTCTACAGATTAGTTTACTTGAATCTCTTCAGGAGAAGAGGTATCCCCTTTTTTACCAGAAAGCACCTTATAAGAAGGGTCAATAGTCTATACAAGACCCTAATCCAGATCTAATAAACTGCTTCTATCCAATGGGACTGGTATGGGAAAATATTAATGTTTAGTTTTCTGTTTCTTATTGACAGGAAAGTTGGGGCAAGTAGCTTTATTAATGGCAACAGCAGTTTCCCCAGGGATGGGCACAACATTCGGCCAAAGCAGGAGCACCTTCCTTGAGCATTCTCTCAAGACTGAACCCCAACAGTCACAAAGGTTGTGGTGAACCCCTAGTCTATGGTTGCTGTAAAGGCATCCAGGGAAAAGTGGTCTTTGGCCACAGCAGAGACGTCCACCTGAAGCTAAGGTAAATTGTTAGCAAAGTGGCAAAGACTGTCTGGTTATTTTTTTTAATTTCATGTCTGGAAGAAGGAGCGACCATAGTGCCAGTAGTTTGCCCCATGGTCAATTGGAAAATGGTGCTGCTTTCCTGGGGAAACTAAGTAGAAAAAGCTGATAAAAATTAGAAACAGTAAAAAGTCACTTTTTCCAGTAAAAACATATTAATATGAACTTAACTACACTTTTCCAGTCCTCAGAAAAAGGAAAATAATTACTTCTCTGCAGAAAAAAATAATTTTAAAATGTTTTAACTTTTAAACTGACAGAATGTTCTCTTTGAATCTCAGCCAGTGTACAAGATCCCTCACCCGTGTGAGATGATTCCAGACACTTTGTAAAAGATTCTGCAAAGATAAGCAAGTCATCTAATACCTTGCAGTTTGCAGTTGGCTATCACAAGAGCTACACACTTTCTGAATACCCACAGGGCATTAGATAGACCAAACTGCAATGCAGAACGCTGATAATGTGATCCAGACACACAGAACCTTACGAAACACTTAAAATTTAGCTATATAAAAATGTGGTGACGTGCATCTTTTAAATGTAAGATCACTAGAAATTTCAAATGGGGAATAAGAGTTATCAAGTTGTGAAGTGGTAACATTTTGAATTTGGGCACTATCACAAACAGGTTCAAAAACAAAAAAGAATCAAACATCTTGAGTAAAACAGTGTTTGTTCTGGCAGGAGAGGAGGACGTCTTCCAAAACTGTTAGACAGACTCTCACTGCCATCCATAATGTTGATAGATTGCACTCAGAATCCATCTGCCTGAAACTATCTTTTGCCAAAGACAAAAAAGGATGTTCATATATTGTGGTAGGATAAAGGGACTGCCAGGGTGGGAGGATGAGGAAACTCACTCATATAGCATTCAGAATTATTACACTGTCCTTTGTTCTGGACGGGGGTCCTACTTTCTTTTATAACCTCCCTGTTATTGCTGTTTAATAACAGCAGATTGTCATGACTGTTTATTTTGCCTTTTTAAAGAAGTCACTGAATCCCTTAACAAACTTGAGGAAAGAGAGAGAAAAAATCTGAGAGACATCTTGAATCAGCTTTTTTATCTTATCACACATTTTAATGTACTCTGCAATAGAAGATCTAAAAACTATGTTTCTATCCAAGCGGGAATTCAAAATTTCATTTTTGGCATCCTCTGTGAGGTTTTGAGAATGCAGCCAGGCAGACTTCTTCAGAACAGTTCTAGTCACAGTAGTCGTGGAAATGGCATCAACAGAATCATATACCCATTTCAAACAGTGGGCATTCACTTGAGACAAAGAAACAACTGAGTTAGACAAAGCAGATTTCTCCTCAGAAAAGGAAACAGATATCAAAATATTCCTCATATTCTGAAAAAGAAAACACAGATTTCAACATATGTGCTTGATACTCAAGAATTTTAAAAACAAGTGTTGCACAAAAACAAACTTTTTCTCAGACTTATCAAAAGCCTTCTTATCCTTGTCAGAAGGAGAGGGATTAGTATTCATCAAATGTTTATCAGCATCTGAATTCACTAAAGCAATAGCTGCTGGGTCTGATCTTGAATGAATGAATAAAATGTTATATACTCTTTCTGTTTTCTTGGGAGCCACAGGCTTGCTGTGACAAAACTTGCAGTTTGTAACAAAAGCATCCCTCAAAGCAGAAGGAGGAGGAGGAATATGAGTAAGTTCTGGAAATTCCAGTTGTAGTATTGTAATAAATCATAATACTTCCCAAGGGACTGAGAAACATCACTGTTTTTCCACTAAAACAACACATTCATTCTGGAAATAAATCCAGAGAAAGAAAATCCTTCAGAAGGACTGGTCAAAGCCACCCTATCTTCAGAATATGAATAAGAAATCTCTGGAGACAACACATAAAATATCCCTTCACAATCATTTAGAGGTTCATACTCTTAAATCTCTTCAGAAAATGAATAATCATTTCTTTCTTTTTCCAGAAATATCCATGCAGGCAGGCTCAAGAGCTTGACCTAAACCCTAAACTAAGCCCAATAAGTTACTCCTGTCCATG
Source organism: Protopterus annectens (assembly GCF_019279795.1). Lineage (NCBI taxonomy): Eukaryota > Metazoa > Chordata > Ceratodontiformes > Protopteridae > Protopterus > Protopterus annectens. The sequence goes on from NC_056729.1 coordinate 1,595,903,379, forward strand.
GTATCTTAGAAGACACCTGTCTAAGTCTCTGTATCTTTTTGACTGGACTTTCATTAGAAACAGATTCACTTGTACAATAAAAAAAAAAAAAAAAACTTCCTTGGGATGGGGACAAATTTCTAGCTAAGCAGAGTAGCATTCCCTGCCCTTTTCCCCAGGACTGACAAAAGTGGTTCTCCTTGCCTGCCAAGGACATGGCTAACTATTAGCCCATAGTGATTGTAAGAAGCACATCAGCAGGAGCCATGGAAAAAGATGAGTGGTCTGATGAACCAGTTTTGACCACAGCAGAGTCAAGCATCTGCAGCTGAGGAATGTTATCTGATTTTGTGACAATAAAAAGAATGACCAAATACATAAACAGTGGCTAGAAGTGGATTTTAGTTCACTGCTTTCAAAACCATACAGTACAGTTCTTCCCTGCTCTTTCAACGTCTTAGTTCAAGATCAGAAAGAAAGACAAAATAAGGAACATATTTTAAATAGTTCCCTAACATACTTAAAAAGTTGCTCGAATAACAAGTGTAACAGTAGCATGCATTTTCGGAAGGATACCAGTCTGAAACTCAAATGCCTTTCAATGTTTAGTGGCCACAAGCCACATAAATTTGTTAAAAAGCTACACCTTTTAGAATCAACAGACCAGAATTGCTTTTTTTTTTTTTTTTTTGGTCAAAGAATTCAGGACAAAGCCAAAAATAAAGGGGGGGGGGGACAAACATAGAGACATTTTAAATATTATTTTAGGTATTTGTTAACCAAGTGAACCCACTGAAAAGTGTCCCTTTTCAGAGGTGACCCAGGACAACTGCCTAGTTAATTGATTTGTCCAAATCACACAGTAGTTAAATGGAGATGAAAGGATTCAAACCTTGTACTTTTGACTACAAGAAGTGGTTTATTAATATCTCAGTGCCTTAAATACCAGACAACTTCAAATTATTTAAAATACTAACAGTGCAATAAGTGTTGCTTGGGGGCATGTATTTCTTAACAATAAAAACAATGAAACTGAAATGGCTGTATAATTGTCTGAACTTATACCTCAGAGATTCATCAGAAGAAAAGGAGTTAATGAAGGACAGGGTTTAACTATAAGGCAAAATCACAGATGTTCTACAAACTCAGTGACAGATAAAAGGCAGGCTACTTTAATTTACTTAAAAAGTTATCAGAACAGTAAGTTTTGCATCATCGCACATTTTCAGAAACAACAAAAGCTATGCAACTCTAATGACTAGCATTACAGACTGACTGCAAGTCTCAGTGACTTTTAACCTTCAAGGATTTATCAGAAAATGAAAAAGTGAGCAAAGGCCAGGCAGTTAGTGCAGAGAATTAAGGCTGTAAGCTTGTAACATGTTGCTTCCTGTAGTGAAGACTACAGTGTCTGATTCTTCCTATCTTCATTTGCCTGCTATGTGACTCTGAGCAAGAAATTTAACAAGACAATCCTCTTGAAAAAGTGGGTTTACCTTATTAGCTAGTATTAAAATAATTTGCATAAAAAAGAGAAGTTTGCCAAAGTGAAAATTTTGATATTACCAGTTCTTGAGCAGGTCTTTGCCCCCCCACCGCTCACACATATACGCGCGCACACACACACACACACACACACACATACAGATATATATATATATATATATATATATATATATATATATATATATATATATATATATATATATATATATACGCACACACATACAAACACACATACACACACAGATACAGTATGTAGTGCTTCTCTTTCTTCAAATGGCAGATCTGCAGATTTGGAATGGTGAACAAGTAGAGATTTGCAGCTGATAATGGCACAAAAATGAATGACAGTGCTTTTTGCTACTTCTATCATAGGCTTGAATGTAATGTACGTTTCAGCCAAGGAAAACTGTAGGCAGGAGATGTGGGTGGGACCTCCAATATACATAATGCTGCTGCTGACTTGTGATCGCACCTAGGCTATGTGATTGATTTCTTTTATATGATGTTCCTTTTTCCAATACAACTTATCCTTCTCCAGATTTAGCATAACACTGAAATACCAAAATATTAAAAGGCAGCAATTCTCTCTAGCAATAGCATGTTACTTTCAAGCCTCAAACAAAGCCTTACAAAAGCTCTGATCATTCTCCTTAGAACTGTACACATTCGCAAACATCCATGGTTGGCCCTTAATCATAATATCCAAATTAACCAACTGCCTGTTCTATTGCATACCAAATTCTCCATAATTTGTCTCACATCATTCCTAAAAATGATGATAACCCATTTCCTAAGTTTGCATTAAGAAGCTATGATCTGAAATTTCTTCAATCCCACTTTATCTGTCTGACACTAAAAAAAGTAATGTGACAATCTTCTTGAGTGAGTTTTGAAAATCCTCTTATTTTTTGTGATGAGAACATCCATCTAATAGTCCATGTAACTACCCTATGTTCTTTCTAGTCATTTCTGATTTCCAAGCTCCACCTGTGAATTTTCTGGAGTCAGCTTCCTGGGTTAGAAATAAGAACTTCCTTGAGCAGTCTAATGAAGTCCTATGTTTGCATAACAGTGATGAGAGGCCTAGTTTTATGGCAGCCCTCCAGGTTCCCCCTATAATGTGTATATCATTACTTTCTTCTGTACTCCAGAGAGTAAAATAATTCCCTCAGGCTGTGCAATGTGGAACATATTTTATAATTCAGAGAAGACTTACCTTACGTTGCATACTTTGAAGACAAACTCACGTATTGGTTGTTTGATCAATTACATCTTATACAGAGATCAGACTTTCAGCTCAGATACAGCGGGAATGAATGAAAAAGAGAAATGTGTCATGAACAGCTATTTCTTTAAAAAAACTAAAGTAATAACATCTTTTAAGATCTTTTTTCTATATACTCTAGTTTTCCTCATGTACAGCTACCTAAAGCTTCATCACATATTAGGACATTTAAAAAATAAAGTCATGTAGAAGCAATAATATGAGCTTTCCCTAAACTAGGTGTGTCCAATATCAGAAGGATGAACTTTCCTTAAACCATGTTGTAGCAACATAAGTGAAGACAGGGGAATTAAAATATAACAAACCACTGTAAACTGTTGCCTAATCCACCACAGATCCTTCCAGATGCATGGAAAACTGACTACCTTAAAATAAAGTTTTGGAGAAATAAATTGAACATGCCTGTTATAGTTCCAGTGCTATAATATTGTGACCTCACTAGTTATAGTAGCACTTTCAGAAAAGACATGCATACAACACCTAAAGCAACAAAGCCAGAACTGTAGAATGCACCTATTATTACCTTCCACTTATACGGGTGTGCAATTCAGGTCTCATGCAACATCATGACATTATGAAAAAAAAGAGTTCCCTACAAAGCACTTCATACAGCTGGGGTACTATAACATTTTGTGTGTGTATGTGTGTGCGTGTGTGCGTGTGTGCGTGTGTGTGTGTGTGTGCGTGGTATATGTGTGTGCACGTGTGTGCACGCGTGTGTGTGTGTGTGTGTGTGTGTGTGTGTGTGTGTGTGTGTGTGTGTGTGTGTGTGTGTGTGTGGACACACACACACACACACACACACACACACACACACACTATCACACACACACACACACAATATCACACACACACACACACACACACACACACACACACACACACACACACACACACACACACACAGCGGACACACGTGTCCATATATGCATAGATAAAAAAAGAGTACCCCCGATGTATGGAAGTGCCATTAAAGGAACTGGACCACAAGCAGAGCCAAAGGTGTGCCTGAAGTAGCCAGAGGGGAAGGAAAATGATGCTTCCCTGCATTAGAGAAACCAGCCCAAGAGAGAAGCCTGAGTCCTAGAGGCCTAACGTGAAGAAGGTGACCCCACTGCAAGTAAACAAATAATCTGATAAATAGATTCAGTGGCAAATCTCAGAGGAAATAGAGACTGTGTGTGTGTGTGTGTGTGTGTGTGTGTGTGTGTGTGTGTGTGTGTGTGTGTATAAATATATAAGGTGTCTTCAAAATATCCCAACATCCTAACCAAAGAGTAAAAAGGTCACACAGACAACCACATTTGTATGCAAGATTTTTGCATCTAAAAAGTTATTTACATCTCTCGCATACTATGTAATTTTGTTTAATGATTATTGAATTAAATGATCATTGAATTAAAATTTGATGTACCTACACCTTCAACACTGTATAAAAAAAAACTCACCAAAATTTGGGTCTGCTACACAGGAAGAAAAAATTCTTGACTACAGGCTCCAAACTCTCACTAGCACATGCATGCCTTCTACCCGGGCTCCTCTATGCCTCTGCAGTCCTTACAAACTTAGCCTACTCTAATTTCCAAGCTTGAACAAACATATAACAAAATTGCTAGATTTGCCACAAACCAAATCTTATACCTCTTAGCACTGCCTTTCACTACAGAACCTACAGTGGTTAGAATTCCCCCAACAACTCCTCCTATCTTAACTTCAAATAACTCACTCCATCCTCAACAAACCAACTACCTGCCCTGCTCTCTCTTTTCTCTAGTATCCTACTATACCCCAAAATGTTTACTCAGAAGTGCTGACCAACCTCTCTTGGATATATACAAGCCCAAAATATTCATTGACAAACTTCTCTTTAAATATTCAGTACCTCAAGCCTGGAACAAACTCCCTTTCATTGTAAGAACTATTATGAACATAGATAGCTTAAAAAAAAGCTAAACTAAAAGACACCCACTCAAACTCATGGATTTGTTCATGCTAGGACCCTACATAACCCCCCCTTCCTGCATGGTACCATGTTAACACCTCTTCTAATATTCCCCCTATCTCCTAATTTATCTCTCTCCACACCAGATACTCTATATCGGCTTGTTCATCTATTCTTACTAATTTCTCAATGTTTTTCTTGGATACTTCCTTATCTCAAATAGCTTCGTAATTTGTTCCACTATTTTGTATTTTTTTTGCTTCCACAACTAAATGATGCTTCAATTTATGTTTCAATTTATGTTTCAATCTGTGTATTTTTAGAATGTTTGTCATGCTATGGAGCTTTTCTCCTCGGGTCTCAGGTGAAAATGGACTCTGGCTCAGTCGGACTAACTTGGTTAACAAATGTCAAAATAAATAAATTAATTAACTGATTGTCTGAAAACATGAGATGATTGTCTCATATTTTGCACTTGATAAATCCAGAAAAGGACATCTCACTGTTCTGGAACATTTTGAGACAGTTCCCTATCATTTCAGTATATCAAATTAATAAAGATAAACCAAAGGCTGTAGCTGTAAATTATGTATTCACACATGAATTGGTTCAGCTATACCCACAGTTATGGGGACACGATAAGATGAAGTATTTAGGAGTATAAATTAAAAAGTTACTATTATGGCAGCTAAGAAAATGATGGAAGAGACTAAACAAAAGATAATACAAAAACCAAGAAACTAGACACTACTGTTTATAAAGAGGTCAGGCATATTTTTATCAACCAGAAGGGATGTTGTGGACAATAATTAATAACTCTTGAAGGAATTTATCTGGGAGGGGAAGAAGGAAGAGTTAAGTGTGTTAAGTTGGTATTTGCAATAGAACAAGGAGGTTTATGATTGCATGATTTTAAGAGATAGTTTAGAACTGCACAGTTAAGGCTCATATACATAACATAAGCAAATGGTTATAATCAAAAGTGGAAAGGGATGGTGATGAAGTAGAGCAAATTCAAAAAATAAAGACAGAATGAAATTTTGGATGCAGATACTTAAAGAGAATATAACAACCTGGGAAGCATAATCAACAAAGTTCAAGAATTACATGCCATCCTATCCCATTATAACCCTGATATTGCTCTTTTACCGGAAACATGGTTAAAAGCACACATTACTGACAATGAAATTACACTACCTGGTTACAACATTATTAGAGCCGACATGAAGGTAAAAAGAGGTTGGGGAACCCTTCTTATTTAAGAGCAGTCTCACACTTTTAGCACAAAGCCTTAACATAGATAACCTTGAAAACATAGAAATCCTACCTACTACACTTCAGCTTAACCAAAACAAATTTATACCCATTATAGCTACCTATGTCCCACCCTGAAATTGCATCTCCACTATAGAGCATATTATCCAGTCTATATCAAATTCCATAGCCCAAGAAACTATCATTATGGGTGACTTTAATATACACCAGACAAGGGACAACTTGTAATTTACATAACCCTAGCAATTACATCAGCCTCTGTGGCTTCACACAACTCATTCAAGCTCCTACATGGATAGATAAAACTCCATCCATCAATCGATACTGGATTGGACACTAACTAACAAACCTCAGAATTATCAGATTAGTGGTTGCTTACCTGATAGCCTTAGTGATCATATGCCAATCTATCTATTGAGAAAAAACATTGGCACTGTCAAGCTCACCACTTTCTGTCAAATCCGCAGTAAAAAAAACTTTAACCCCCAAGACCTAATCAGTACCCTAAAAAATGTCTTTACTAAAAAACTTGCCCCTTGATGCTGCAGTAAATTATTTCAACAGTACCATCCTTGAAATTCTAAACAAACTGACCCCCCCCAGGTCAATTCTTATTAAAGGCACATACACATCACCACTAACTAATGACACCAGAATGATCCTTGGGAAAAGAGACAAAGCTTGGCAAACATGGCACACCTGTAAAACCCAAATCAACTGCATCACATTCCAGCAAATTAGAAACAAGGCTAAATACCAAATCAACCTAGATAAAAAGAACTTCTACTACATCCTGCAACATAAACACCAGCATAACCCTCAAAATATTTGGAACACCATAAATGCCGTTCTTCACCCAGGACATTCCACTATTCCTTCCCCCAACTTACCACACTCTCCTACCACTGCTGCAGAAGAATTCAATAAATATTTCCTTGAAAGTGTACTATCTCTAATTAAAAGTAATTCCACAGAACCATAACTAGCCTTCAAACCTTTCAATATTAAACCCAACTCCTTCTCCTTTCAGCCTGTTCCCACAGCTACCATTAAGAAACTACTGAAAAACCTCAAACCCTCTTCAATAGCAGCTGACATGTTACCAGATGAATATTTAAAACTAGCAGCTGAAGCCATATCTTATCCAGTGTTGATCCTTACTAACAGGTCCATAGCAGAACAACATGTCCCAGCAATATGGAAAATCGCACACATTATCCCTTTACACAGCTACAGTCTGATCACTATTCTCTCTCCACTATTTAAGTTCCTCAAAAGATGTATCCACTTCCAACTGATTTATTATCTTACCTTCAACAACATGCTAGCAACATGTCAACAGGCCTCATCATAGTACAACTGCACTCCTCAGTTTCACCAATACCATCAACTAACTCAGAAACAATGGTAAAAAAGTCTCTGCTGTCTTTCTAGACATGTCCAAGTCTTTTGATATGGTCTCCCACTCCAAACTATTAAATGCACTCTCCAAATTGAACCTCAGCCCCTCTGCACTTCAATGGTTCTGAAGCTATCTACAGGATCGTCAACAATCTGTAAAATTGCTCAATGTCCTATCCCCCACCTTTTCCCATCACTCTAGGAGTACCTCAAGGCTCAGTTTTTTGGCCACTGCTGTTCACTATTTTTACAAACAACCTCCATAGTGCTACCCCACTGGCTTCAACTATCGAATATACAGATGACACAACACTTACATGTGCCACTAATAACCTGTAGCACCTCCATGATATAACCAAAAAATTGTTCTCAGATACTGAGTTATATCTCTCTAACCATCAGCTCACATTCAACCCTAGTAAAACAAAACTCATCATCTTCCAACTCACACAACCCCCCTCCCCAGCATCTTCTACATTACAGCTAGGAATAATACTAAAATTAATGCTGATTCACAAGCAAAGCGACTAGGAATAATAATATATAATAACCTAAGATCTGACCTACATATAGCACAAACAATTAAGAAAGTTCACAAAAATGAGTACTCTTTACAGAAATAAAAAGTATCTAACTAACACCTCTAGGGTTTCCATTGCTAGAACTCATCTACTGTCAACACCTCTGTATGCTTCCCCAATTCTCACCAACCTTAAAAGGACAGATTTAATTAAACTTGAAACATGCTACAATAAGATAGCTAAATTTTCAACTGACTGCCCACATCATACCCACCACTGTCACTCCTTAAAGAAATTCTCCTGGTTAGGACTCCCACAACTTTTTTTTCCTATAATCAATTAACCTTAGCACACAAACTAGTATATCAGCCTGAAAAAAAAACCTGCCCTTCTAAATATTCTCCAGCCCCATACCACAAATCGAAGTCTTCACTCAATAAATAAATCTCTACACCTCTTACATGTGTTCAAATCCACTAATACGACAGGGGACTCACTATTTTCTTATTATGTAGCAACAACATAGAATGCACTACCTCACAGCATCAAAACCAACACAAATACCAATCAATTCAAAAAAGATTCTTAAAAATGATCTTAATGACATCTGGCGTTGTTCCTGTACTACTCTAGGCTAACTAGTTTAGTACCCTCTGGTCATACCTTTCCTTCTTCCCTGACCACCTCATAGTCTGTGCTCTCTCTCATGTCTAGATAATCTCTAACCTCATCTTTTTCTATCCACTTCCCCCCCTTACAAACCTTTCCTCAGCTTACTTTGAGAAACTACAATATCTACACTACAATAAGGAATTATATCAAATGATTGTATAATACAAATGTCAGCTATAATAGCATAGAATGTAATTTCTGGTGTACTGTAAGCCTTGTAAATTTTTTGCATAATTTCTTGTATCAGTTTTGTATAACTTTTTGTATAAGTTTTGCATAATCTCTGTATGTGGAGCTTTTCTCCCCGGGCCTCCACTGAAAGTTGGACTTTCCCAGTAAACAAACGTTTAATAAAATAAATAAATAAATAAAGTGTATTGAGTTGGCAAGTTTTAAAAATTCCATATATTGGGGGAGCAAGTGGCTGTAACTAAGGAAATTATTTCTTTGAATTGGGATAGAGGATCTGAATTGCATAGAAATGATAAGGCATTATTAAGTTTAGTTCTGTTGGCTGCCAAAAAAAAAAGCAAACTAGAAAATTTATATCAAAAGCTAAACAACAGTATTTGCAGAACTGACTATTTTAAAGGTGATAAAAGAACAGGAAGTGGTATCTTTAGAAAAACGGAGGCGCATTTTACATAGAAATAAATCAAATCTAGGAACAATACATGCAGAATAATGCTCAGGAGGAGTGAAGGGAAGGGAAGGATTAAACAATTTATGCTATGCTGAATTGAATGCTACTTGTTATAAATAAAGAAAACAGTGTAAGAAACTTCTCTGTGTGGAAGATTTTCAATCCATATATAACTAGTTAATCACTGTATATTAATCAGATCAGTTTGCTAAGTTGTTATAAATAAAGAAAGCAGATATAATGCACAATGCATGTAAGTGAAAGAAAATCTAAAATGGTTTATTTTCTTTCCTATTTTTTAATTTCACCAAGTCTTTTGGGTTTCTAATACCATCATGGGAATAGACCCCATTCCTAAGTCAAAGTACGATTAAAGTTCATGATTGTTTCACTCTTTGGTGGTAGTCAGAACAGTATTCTTTGCAGCACTCGCAATGTACCCAGTAATGACTCCTTCTGTAATTTGTATGAAGTTACACGTATCGGTAACATATCTAAGTCTGATTGTAAATTCCTTTTCATGTCTGATTATAAATTATTTTTATAAGACCCATTGCTCCTACTACTATTGGAACTGTCTGGGTATTCTTCTTCCACACTGCCCTTGTTTCTGCCTGCAAATCCTGGTATTATATGACTTTGTGTCTCTCTAGCTACACCACCCTGCTCAGACTGTTTTATCCAAAAATTGTTTTTTCTTCCTTTAGCCTTTCTTCTTGTAGCAATGGTCAACCCATCCAAAACTTAACTATATCATTACATTTTCTACACTTACGTAAACAATTTCTGGCTGTATAGCCTGTTTCTCCACAGTGAACACATCTTTTATTTTTGCATTTCAGTAATAAAAGATCCAGTATCTTACAATACCTCTTTTTCCATTCATGTTAATCACACATGGAACATGCTTAACCTTTACTTTACACACACCTAAAATTATCCAGACCTCCCACCCCCATTTCCATACATTTCTTGCACCATAAACTTTTCTTAATTTTGGGCACAATATTACATTCAGTTTGAAAACAAGTGTTCACTTAAGTCTCTTCAGTGTCAGTTGCTCTAAACTGAACATTCATTTTTTTCCTCAGTAGCAGCAGTGCTAAATTCTGAAAAATTTATTATTTTCATAGGATGTTCATTTTTTTTCTATTTACTCCACACATAAACTTCTGTAGCAGTGCAAAGGATTCAAAAGTTACCTCACAAAAATCTTCTGTGCCCAGCTGTATCACTGCTCTAATATCCTCCAGTTTAAACCCCAAGGTTATAATTATTCTGCCAAATACTTTATATCTATTTATCTTTTCATTAGTTCTAATCTTAATTCTTGCCACTGGCCATTTTTGTTTTTTTTTTTTTTTTTTGCCCTCCATCTTGTGTTTTCCCATCTACTTCAATATTTCCAGTCCAGATGATTGTCTTTATACTGCTAATGCAAAAGTTAAGCTTTCAGTCGATTCCTTGTTAAAATCTTGTTGCCAGTTCATGAACTTAATGCTAGTTTCTCCATCAGTCAAACATGCACCAGGCAGTCGATTTTCTAGTCCCACCTTACTGCTTTCCTTCACTCATTCCAAAGCAGTGATTTCCTCTGTACCCTCGACAAAATAGTTTTCCCACACTTCCACTCCATTTTACAGCACTGAGAAAGAAAAAAGGAAAACCAGTACATAATATATGACCACCACTGAAGGATAATGAAATAAAATTGATTTATTAAGCGCTTTCATTCTATCAAAATCAAGAACTTCTTCAGAATAGTAAAAACACCTTGTTGCAACCTATTTAAATAAATAAAGAGTGACATCACACTGAATGAACCAATAATGTTTCAATTTCAATTAGAATACACATCAAATGAAAAATCATTTTACAGCCTTATCACCATAACATTTTGTAAACACTTAATAACAAAAATAAATAAAATATTATTAAATACTATTATAATTTAATAAGCTTTTAAATGAAATGCTGTCATTTAACACTGGGGCAATATCTGCCCTCAAAAATAACTGCCATTTTAGCTCCAAATATTCTAAATATTTATTACAACCTTCTACAAATGTATTCTTATCTACTTTTTTAATGACTAAGAAATTAACTTTCCTGTAATTCTTACAAACCATTTCACAGCATTGCCATTTTCTATCTTGTCCTAGTTCATTAAATCCAACAAGGTGTGTGCCTCCTTCTTGTACTGCTGACATTACAACTTCCTTACAATCTGCAAATACTACACTTTTCATAGTTTCTTGCTCCGTTAACTGTCAGTATTTTCTTTCACCTTTTCCTCCTCCACCTAAGATCGCTGTCTCCGCATCCCTGCAACAGCCCACTGGCACCACCTATTGGTGAAAAAAAGAGTAGGAGAAGTTCCCTGGCTAATTTCCCCTAGTCAGAAGGAATGCCACCTTGGGTATACCCTGAAAAGACGACTCTGGCCTACTCAGACTAACCTGATCAACAAAGAGTAAATAAAAATACATACATACATATAGATATAGATATATATATAGGTCCCGGTAGGTATGTTGAATGGTACTTTAGTCAACATCTGTTGAATCAGCACAATTTGATCTACTAAACAGGTGGTCAACAGGCATGCTAGAGCAACAATCCCCAGGTAGGGGAATATACCCTTTTCCCTGGGGATTGTGTGATCTTGGAATTAAAATATATAATTAGCAGAGGGTGTAGGGGGCACAGCCCCCAACTCCCCTGCAACAAATGATGCTTTCTTTGTGTTTTTTTTTTAAACTTTTGCATGCCCAGTGACTAATTCTTGGTGCATGTGTAGTAGGGTGCTGGCATGCATAATGTCAATCAGTTTCTAAGGTCCAACATGCTTTTAAGTCTTCTACCATGTGGTGCAGTAGTATGTGGTAGTGTGTAAATGTCTTAGTGTGGTGTGGTAGGGTAATTTAGAACATATTATTGTGGGTATATGTGTGTGTTTCCTAGCATGAGTATCCTAGATTGTAGGTAGAAAGCACCCTAAACATTCAACAAGAAAAGTTTACATCTGTACTTATCTCGAGTTATACCGAGCCAGTTTTTTTATATAGATGACCACTAACCTACCACTGTTACCAAGGGGTTACCATCAGATCTTGCCCCTTCTGTGTCTTATCTGTTTGCACTTGGAATTTTGAAGTAGTACATTAACTGCCTCATGTTTTCTGACAACTCTTTGCTCTTAGAAACACAGTAACCAGTCTGGACCACTCCACCTATCCAGTTACCAATAAATAAATAAGCAAATAATAAATAAATAAATCACTTATGAGAAAGGTAAATACATAATTCAAGTTGGAAGCAAGACTTACTACTTATACATGTTAGTAAAAAGGACACCATCACCTAATAGCCTCATATTAAACCCATATGTTCAGGTTTTAAAGAAAAGATTGTCTTAGCCTCCAAGATGCCATATTATTAAGCATTAACCATATAATGATATTCCTGTTTCATCACCCACAGTTTCAAACTGTTCTCCCAACCTTAGCAAGAGGACCTTAGCTACAACCTGTAGCCATTAGATCGATAGTGCCTAGAACCACTCACAGTGAAGTTCTAGTTATAGGTGATGCTATCACTAGGCACAAGAACGCTGCTCTCCTCAAACTGGCAAAGATAAGTTGCCAAATAACTTCCCTGTGTAGCCAGGATTTGGGATGTAGGAAGGGCCTTTAGATCATTCCACTTCCTAAATATGTATATGATTGTTGTCACCCACATAGAAGTGAATGACTTTAGATGCTCTACCCTAGAGAAGATGCAGACAGATAAGACTGAGCTCTTTGTCCATGAGTCTGGGACAGGAAAGTACAGCTGTGCAGGCTGCCCTTACCATAACACTACATGTTTGAATTCCACACTGCTGAAGTAATCTTTAGCCATTTGGGTTATGTCCTGCCCAAGATCCAGCAAATGGCCAGAGTCACAAAGCTCTGGCACCCTCCTACACCAATGCTGTGTCTGCTGACTGACTAGACCCTTGGGGGGGAAATCGGCAGTCAGGGTTTAGGCAACTTCAGGACTTTTGCCCTTATAGAGAGAGAGAGAGAGAGAGAGTACTTACCAACCCTGAAACTTTAAAAGATATAGACAGTAACAAACAACTTTATATCCCAGCAACTAACAACAGACACCTCTAGGAGGATTTTGGATGGATGTAACCAATGAAGCAGTGAGGAATACAAACATCCACTGTTATGGGTAAATGCAACTTACACATATGTACTATGACTATCATTCCCACTGTTGCAGCAGCCTTTGGCTATTTGGATTGACTGCCAAAGCCTGTCCAATGTGGAGGAAGAAGGATAAGGATCTATTAGCCACTGAAGAATGGTCTGACCAAAGCAAGCCCTGGACATGGAAAAGAGATCCAGTTTGTAATGCTTTGTAGGGGTACCTACATTGGACCATATAGCTGCTGCTAGAATACTTCTAGAGTCTACCCTTTTCCAGTATGCCATTGTGGAAATGAAGGCTCTAGTAGAATCTGTCTTGCTACTGACTGAAATAGATTTGCCATTGTGGAAGTAACAAAAACCAATAGCTGAGGACAGCCATTTTGAAATTGTCTGTTTTGACATTGGTTGTCCTTTCTTTGTGCCATTGTAAGAAATAAATAACTGATCTGCTTTTCTAAAGAAGTTATTTCTGTTAAGATAATACCTGAGCTGCCCATGTATGTCCAGAGTATGTTGAGTCCTTTCTACCTGTATCTGAGTGTCTGCACAGAACATGGGAAGAATGATAGTTTGAGTCAAAGTAAACCCTAAAACAACTTTGGGTATAAACAAGGGGTTTGTTCTTAATGTAATCCTATCTCTATGAAAGACCAGACATGATTCATCCACCATGAGTGCCTGAAACTCAGATACTCCTCTTACAGATCTCAGAGCAACAAAAGTACAATCTTCCATGTGATGAACCTTATATTACCCTGATGAGCTAGTTCAAAGGGAGACACAGTTAACTTTTCTATCTCTAAGCTGAGATACCAGGAAGGAGCCATCTGTTTTCTAGGTAGCCTCATATGAAAGCCCCCCTTCATAAACGGTTTTACCAAAAACAGATAGAAAAGGGGAGAATATATCGGCAGACATGCTATAATGCCAACTAGATGAACCTTGACAGAAGAATAAGAAAGCCCACAGAAAGAATGCTGACATAGGTTCATAGATTAGTACTAAGTTAACTGCCCTTGAGAGCCATTTTAAGCCTAGCCAATTATCCCCTTGAGAGAAAAACCCCCCTGCCTTGTGCTTGTGTAGGCAAACACCTTCACACACCCACCCCCTCCCTCATAGTCATTTTGAAGGATCAGGATGTCCTTTTTCTGAAAGGATTGCTGCTTTTTGTTGTTCCCTCATGCCATCACTTTTCTCCCTATTTACCAGGAGCTGACAGGGATTATTTATTTTGTCTTTTCAAGGGAGTAGAGGATTTGTGAGATTTACAATGGGAGACCTGAACAATCTTAGATGTTAGATATTATGAATATAAGGCTGAAATTAATTCTGTTGTAAATATGTTGAAAGAAAAATTTGCTTGAATATATGTATAGAGTTTAAAATGTGCATTCATACTATATGTATAACAGACAGGCTTCTCTTCACAGCATCAAAAAGAAAATATCTAACAAAGTAATATTGGAAAACAAGCATTACATGATTTTCTCATGTTTGCGGAACAAATATCTATTAACAGACATCTTTTTTTATAAATTCAGCAATACGTGCTGTTTTTCCAGTAGGAACAGCTAATACAGATGTTTCCTTTCAGAATGGCATCCTCACATCAGCAAAAGTGCTTAAATCACAAAAGGACAATAGAAAAGTCTAAAAACAGACATCATGTGACTTCCCACAGAAGGCCAGAAAAACATACCAAGAGGAAATAACAATCTCTGTGCATGACTAGCTCTCTATATAGCAATTGTAGTAATTCAGTTATGTGAGAGAAGGACAGAGAGAGGTATTTTGTATTTGTCATCATTCATATCTGTAATGAAGGAAAACTTTGTAAATATATGCTACAAATCTGACAGACTACATGTGTTTGTTATAAAATAAGTTATCTGTAACTGTGCTTATAGCTGCAAAATATATTTTTTATCAGTGTGCAATTTGAAAGGCTTGGTGCTTTAAACAGACTACATATGGAGTCATGCAAAGCTCTGTGTCTCTGATTCAGCAGTAAACAGCAGAACAAGACTGTGTGTCTTAAGAAGATTTTGGATCCAGCAGGCATAGGAGCAGAGCACGCGAATTAAAATAAAATTTTCAATGTGACCTGACGTGATTGGTGACCCTTTGACAATGTTCCTAGCCTGTATCCAAAAACAGGGGGAGTTAATGGGTAATGCCTTGTATAAGGTCACTCCTGTAAAAGCACAGTAACTAATGTTTTTGTGAAGTACTTCAGATTTCTACAGTTTTCTACAGTTTGCAGCAATAATACAGTTTAATAGATGTCTAAATCCAGTGAGACTGCATTGCAGGAAGGTGGAGCAGTTCCATAAATTCTCCAGAAAAGGTACAAGACAAAGTTGTAAGACTGAAACTGCCAGTTTTGCTGTACCAACTTCACAAGTAACTACAGAAACTTTTCAACCATCTACAGTAAAGCAGCTTGGTCATCTGCCTCTCTGTCAACTGGTAAGAAAATTATTCGGTGTTACATATAGTATGAATGCCATAGAGGTAATAATAATAACAGAATAAATGTATATACAGCATATTAGCAAATGTAAAACCTTATTAGGGCAAGTTAATAGTAAGGCATTATGCAAATGCATTGCAAGTTGATAGTAAGGCATTATGCAAATGGATTACAATATTTTACCGGTATCTGAAACAAAATCATGTGTGGTATAAAAAATGTTTATTGTGTATACAATGTCATAAAAATACAGTGCATGCCACTAATATGTTGACATTATATTCAAATGTTAGACAGTTATGTTCTGTCACCAGATGTAAAAGGTTTATTTCAGAGTTGCAACAACAGTCAAATCAGTTACTGATAGAACCTCTAGTACATTTTGTTACAAAAGAATGTAGTAAACTTCTAAAAGACAGACACAATGAGTTCAGGAAGCTTAGAAAAGTTATACATACATTTTTTCAAAAGTGCATAGGAGTTTTAGATTCAGCAGAACAAGTACTGAAAAATATCAGAAAGACCATGCAACATTACAGGAAACTATTCAACAGCAGTTGCAGGATAAAGGAAATAAATTAGCTGAACTGACAGAGACTGGGAACTTCCTGCATACACAGCTAATCTGTGCAAAAGAAATATATTTTATAATATGTTTATGTTTTGAAAATGGTTAAAAATACATGGTAGCATGGTAGGATCTGAATCTGGACAAATCATTCTTAAATGTTTTACTTTCATTCAGTTAAAGCAATACATTTATCAGTAGTACAGTATATAACTGCTATTCTAATAGCATAGTCAAAAGGTATACAACAGTTTTAGTGTATAAAAATTACATAAAAATAGATGTTAAGTTGTCAATCTTGCCTTCATTCTTGCTGGATGGGTTCGGAGCCGATCCTCAGCTCCGACTCAGCCTATACTAAAGCTCGAGAGCTATTTTTACCGGCTCGAGGCTACCCTGTATCCCACAATGCTAGGCGCTAACTACCCAGATCTCGTTTGCCGCTTCAGCTGCAAGGTTGCGTTTTTGCTGGCTCTCAGGTTAGATTTATAAAAATCTCTTCTGGTAAGGTTTTTTTTCTCCCTTTTGGTAGTAATAGTTTTTCTATTAGATCCACTTTACCCCTCTAGTGTATCCCCACCTAGATAGTTCCCTTTTCGGGTTTGTTCCTAACTTTTTCTCATTACCAACCCCACTCCGTAGATTACTAGGCCTTCGGGCTAATTTTTAGTTTAAATCTTAGCTTAATCTTAAGTATAATTTAGTTAATTTTAGTTTAAAATTCTCTATTTGTCAGTGTAAACAGTCTCAGTCTTTGTGTGGGTGTGTGTGGCTAGACTGAGTAAGTTTGAGTGTGGGTGTTTGTTGGTGTGTGTGTGACTTGTCATCCCTGTCAGGATGTCTAAGGATTCCAGGGTTTCAGGCTTCAAGAAGTGTGGCGGCCACTAAGAAGGAACTGGCTGATCCTACAGTACCGATCCATCCTCCTAATAAGGAATCTAGAACTATGGATAGGTACGGCAAGCGGATGTTTTCTTCAGCGACCTTTACCATGCGGTCACTGAATTACTTATGTCATTTTACCCGCCTTCTAAGAAGATGTCTCTGACAGATGGTCACACTTCTTGTGTTTATTGCCTGGGCCCTCTGCACCTGCAGGACTCTTGTTCTGTCTGCCATGCATTCAGTCCAACAGTCCTGCAGGAATGCAGAAACAAGCTTATTTTACGATGCTTGTTGAAACCTGAAGGTTCCCTGACCAAGTCTTTGTCGGGCAAACCTTCAAAGCCCACAAAACCGTCGGCTCCAAGAACCGAGCCTTCGACTAGTGGTGCTCTTAGTGCTCCTACGTCGGCTCCGGCTGGAGCCGATGCTCCCAAGACTCAGTCGGCTCCAATCGTTGTGTCGGAACCATCTGCGAGCCGTAAGCACTCCAGGTCTCCTTCTTTGGAGTCAGTCCATTTGGCTCCGAGATCTCCTTTGCTTTCGGAGTGGAGCCATCGGTCCCATTCCTCTCGGTCTTCCAGGCTTTCAGAACACGACCTTGAGAGGGTGGTTAGCAGACTCCTTAAGTTGCAGGCACTGGCCCAGATGCTTCAGAGCCCTTCTCAACAGACAGTGGCTATCCCCATTCTATCGTTGATTCCTCCTTCGACTCTTCCTCTGAGCTTGGAGCTGTAGTTCATGGGAGCCGGGACCGTCGACACGTCGGAGCCGATACCACACCTTTCGGCTCCGTCGTCGGCTCCGATCTCTTCCATGGTTCCATCCTTGGAGGGATCCGGGTGCCGGGACTCCCTTGTCAGCTCCAAGGGGGCGAGTGGCATCAGACCCTTGTCCGACCCCGTTCTCCCTCTTGGAGCCACGGCGCAGGTGAGTTCAGCCCCGACATCGGCCTCGGAGCCATCTCTCTCGGTGCCGGGAGGGGTCCTTATCTCTTCGGAGCAGGGACCTTCTTCCCTGCCTGATAGGGGTGCCTTTGATTTCATGAGGAGTGTGCTGACCCCTGTGCCTGCTCCTCGGTCAGCTCCCTCAGCTCCTCCCACTGTTGTGCCTGCCACGGTCTCTACCCATCCTCTCGACCCTGACCGCAGAGATCCAACGCTCAGGTGCCCCCATTGGGAGCATCCTCCTCTTCCGAGGCCTCCCCTGATCCATCAGGGGAGCCCCCTCAGAAAAGGAAATGCAAGAGGAAGCATGTGGACTCTCCTGAGTCCGTCACATCCGATACCAACTTGGATGAGTTGGAAGGGTCCCCATGGTCCCCCTCTGAGGATGTCTCCTTTTCTGACATCCTTCAGATCCTCAAGCAGAGGGTGAACTGGTCTACCCTCAATCCTTCCGAGGAAGAGTCGGTTTACCTAGAGACTTTTAGTTCTCCCCCTTCCACCTCCTGGGTGTCTCCGCCCTTTGACCCCCTCATGGAAGTGGTGGTGCGGAAGGCATGGATGGCCCATGACTCGATGGAACCTACCCCACAGAGGCCTTCAAAATTTATCACAGCCCCTTCTGATAAGCAGTTTTTAACCAAGGGTGTCCCTGTTGATGCCATGGTGGTGGCGGCGGCCACTAAGAAGGAACTGGCTGATCCTACAGTACCAATTCATCCTCCTAATAAGGAATCTAGGACTATGGATAGGTGTGGCAAGCGGATGTTTTCTTCAGCGACCTTTACCATGCGGTCGCTGAATTACTTATGTCATTTCACCCGCCTTCAAAGAAACATGCTCAAAGAAATGGGTGATACTTTACAGGATCTAACAACTGCAGGGTCTCAAGACAAAATCAACTCCCAGCTGGCAACCCTGAACTCTATTGTTAACTCCTCCATGCGGCTTATTTCTTATGCGGCCGATAGGGTGAGTAGGGCTGCAGGCACAGGCGTGGCCTTAAGGCGTCATGCCTGGATGTGGCTTTGTAACTTTGCTGACCCCTTCAAGGCATCCTTCACCAACTCCCCCTTTGATGGTTTGGCGTTGTTCGGATCTCAAGTGAAGGATACTTTGACAAGATGCGAACAGGATGGCAAGACTCTCTCTGCCGTGGGAGTCCGTTTTTCCACCCCATCTAGACCATACCCTAAGGGTCAGAAAGGTGGAAAAATGTGGTTTTGCAAACCACAGGGAGTCACGCCTGATGCACAAGGTGAGTTCCCCTCTAGAGGCAGGGGGGGACAATAACAGACGCCGACCTAGGGGCAGAGGGGGTCCACAGAATCAGGGTAGCAGAGAAGCTGTCTCTGGCCAGCCCTTCCAGCATCCCTGAGATGCTGCCTGACTGTCCGCCTTCGGAGGCAGTCGGGGGAAGATTATCACTGTACCCAGAAGCCTGGCTTTCCCTCACCCAAGACAGATGGGTACGGTCAATCATATCCGAGGGTTATGAAATTCCCTTTGCCCACACCCCAACACAGCCAAAAAGGCCCCTTCCAGATGTTCCACCCGGTCTAAGGGAACAAGTAGTATTAGAAATCTCAAAACTGCTAAGAAAAAGAGCCATCCAACCAGTCCCAGCAGACCAACAATGATCCGGAATCTACTCCAAGTTCTTTTTGGTACCAAAAAAGACGGGACTGGAGACCAATTTTGTATCTCAGCAGGTTAAACAGGTCTGTCCAAAGAACGAAGTTCCGGATGGTCATGCTACAGTCCATTCTACCGTTTTTGGGCCAGGACAATTGGATGTGCTCTATAGACCTTCAGGATGCGTACTACCACATCAAGATGCACAGGCGCTCCAGGAGGTTTCTCCACTTCTGGCTGGGGGCCAGTCACTACCAGTTCCGGGCCCTGCCCTTTGGTCTCACTACAGCCCCCCGAGTGTTCACCAAATGCATGGCAGTGGTCACTGCTCATCTGCAATGTCAAGGATTCCAGGTGTTTCCATATCTGGACGACTGGCTCCTTACTGCCACCACCAGGCGTCAACTTCTTCAGTCCAGAGATTACACCATTCAAACTTGCAAAGAGCTAAGTATCTCCATAAATTTCGAAAAGTCTGCCTTGTCGCCTTGTCAGTCTATTACTTTCATAGGTGCCATATTGGACACAGCCGAACTGTCCGCAAAACTAACCGCACAGAGAGTTTCAGATATTCGTGCACACATTCACATCCTTCTTCAGAACAACAGAATCCAGGCCAGGTTTGTACTGAAGACTTTAGGTCTCATGGCAGCAGCCATTACGTTACTTCCCCTAGCTCGCTTTCACATGCGGATCCTTCAGTGGATGCTCTTTTCCCAGTGGTCCTTTCAACAGCTTCCAATGTCACACAACATTTTAATCACCCAATCATGCAAGAAACACCTGTCTTGGTGGATGGTCTCCCTTCAAGTCATTCAGGGCAGACACTTTGTTCT
This sequence comes from Protopterus annectens, assembly GCF_019279795.1. Lineage (NCBI taxonomy): Eukaryota > Metazoa > Chordata > Ceratodontiformes > Protopteridae > Protopterus > Protopterus annectens. Next base: position 1,595,924,146 of record NC_056729.1, read on the forward strand.
TCCCCCCCTGGTTGCTACGGTGACAACGGACGTCTCCCTGATCGGGTGGGGGGCATTTTCAGGGCAGGACAGTCCAGGGCACATGGCAACCTTTCGAGTGCCACCTGCACATAAATGTCCTGGAGATGAAAGCAGTTCTTTTAGCATTGCAAGCCCTTCAGGACTCTCTTCTCGTAGGGACTATTGCAGTTCAGATGGACAATATGTCCATAGTGTGGTACATCAACAAGCAGGGTGGAACCAAGTCCTACCTCTTGTGTTGGGAAGCACTCAGACTTTGGCAGTGGGCGATCTCTTCTCAGCGGTTTCTGATAGCAATGCATATCCCTGGGAAGTCCAACGTAATAGCGGACAGGCTGAGCAGAGCCATTCTCATGCTGCACAAGTGGTCTCTCAAACAGTCAGTAGTGGAAGAGATTTTCCAAAGATGGGGTCAGCCTTGCTGCGATCTTTTTGCAACACCTCAAAACAGCAAGTGCCACGACTTCTTCACTCTCTTCCCTCTTCCCAGCCACCCCCCCAGAGATGCTCTAGTCCACAATTGGCCCCGGGATCTTCTGTACACTTCCCCCCCTTTCCATTAATCACGCAGCTGATTCAGAAAGCTACCGCATTGAGATCCACAATGATCCTCATTGCCCCTTACTGGCCCCAACAAATCTGGTTTCTGTGCCTGCATCATTACCTCTTGGAGCAGCCCTGACATTTGGACCCAGTGCCAGACCTCTTGAGCCATCAGTCGGGTGAGCTGCACCACTCCCTCCTCTCTCTCAACCTCACAGCTTGGTTGCTCCACTTCCAACCTTAGTCAGGCTTACCTTTATTTCCCATTTGGTGTGTGACATCATTCTAGCTTCCCACAAATCTTCTACAGGAGGATTTATGCTAACAAATGGAAACGTTTCTCCTTCTGGGCAGAGACTAGAAACATGGATCCTTTCACGGCACCTATCCAGTCAGTCTTAGATTTCTTGGCTGAACTTTTTCAATCAGGTTCTTCTTCATCCACTATCAGAGTTCAGTTAGCGGCCATTTCAAATTTTCATGTTGGCCTGTCAGACTCCACTATGTCCCATAAACTTTGTAAAGCCTTCCTTAAAGGTATCTTTTTACTTAAGCCCCCAATCAGAGATCCCCCACCACAGTGGGATTTGAATCTGGTTTTAACCTCTTTGATTCTCCCTCCCTTTGAACCTGCAGCTTCCTGTTCCTTGAAGTTACTCTCATGGAAAACTCTATTTCTAGTGGCCATAACTTCCGCGAGGAGAGTCTCAGAGCTTCATGCCCTTTGCATTCGTCCTCCTTATCTGGTTTTCCATAAAGATAGAGTATCCCTCAGAACTAACCCATCTTTTTTACCCAAGATATCTTCTGAGGCAAATCTAAACTAGACTATCAATCTCCCAGTTTTCTTCCCTAATTACTCAGCTAGAGCCTTAGCTATGTCAATAGCTTTTCAGGCTAGGTTACCTATAGACTCCATTTGTGCGGCTGCCACATGGGCCTCTCCTCATACCTTTATTTCTCATTATAAACTGGACATGACCTCCAGAAGCCAAGTTAACTTTGGTTCCACCGTCCTCAAGAGTCTGTTCCGATGAGCCACCCAGGGCTGAGGTGCTAGGGATGTGGTCCCAACCAGCAAGAATGAAGGTGAGATTGACAACTTAACATTGAGAAGTTATGTACCTACCATAACATTCCATGTTAGTTGTCTTCTTCTCGCCTTCTTTCTTGTGTCCCACTCTCCAACCCCCTAGCCTGGACAGACCAAAAGGATCTTTTTGGGCCTTCTTTCATCCCAGCTTGGACTCCCATGGTTGCCCTTTTTCTGGGTATGTGATATATATAGGTATTCCTCTTTCTCCTTTGTTCTGGGATCAGAACTGCTATGGTGTTATCTATCAAACGAGATCTGGGTAGTTAGCGCCTAGCATTGTGGGATACAGGGTAGCCTCGAGCCAGTAAAAATAGCTCTCGAGCTTTAGTATAGGCCGAGTGGGAGCCGAGGATCGGCTCCAAACCCATCCAGCAAGAAAGAAGGCGAGAAGAAGACAACTAACATGGAATGTTATGGTAGGTACATAACTTCTCATTACACGAAACAGTTCTAGTGCATAAAATTAAATAAAATAATTAATAAGAGTGGAGATTTAAGGTCACAAAACTGACATGCTTGTATAAAGATATACAAATACAAGACAGACATGCATGTATTTTCTTTTCATCTAAAATACATCTGTTACAATGCACAAGAATGACAGGCAGACAATAGCAAATATAAATAATGTAAATATAAACACGTGTTAGTTAAGCTAATATCTATTTGTTTTTTACAATTTTTTTATAATTGTATAGTAACACCACACCAAACAGTTAAAGTTCTGAATTTTAAAAAGAAATAAAATCACAGATGGTATTAGTCAAACAGTCTTTGTAAAACGAATGGCAAAGCAGTTAAATAAATAAAAAAAATACTGAAATCCATGTAAGCTAATTGTAAAATAATGTCTATTTATGTAGTATAAATGCATAGTTATGCAAATCACAATCAAATTAAAGGAAAAATGCCAAAAAATTAACTATAGTTTATAGAGTATAAAATGTGAGCTCAGACCTTCCTAGACTGGATGTTTAGTTACAGGAAATGTTGGAAAGATAAGATAAACAAGACTAATTGCCAGACAAGTAGTATGAGTTTTTCTAAAGCATCATTGTTATTAAAACATAATTGTTAAAATGTTTACATGCAACACTATTTGGTAATTGTAATAAAATGTCACAATTGTGCATAGATGTCACTGATAATCTGTTTGCAAGTAAATGTTAAAAGAAAAAAAAAACTAATTTGCATCAAGTACAGCCAGCAAATGGGCTATAGTATACATATAGTTCAAATCAATTGTGCAGAAGGGTATAAATACCTACTAGTGGTAATAAACAACAAAAGCTTTATAAAAAATTATCATATCAGACAGGGGTCTATAGTTTAGTAACCTAATAAAATAAATGTATAACCAAAGTGTTGGGCTGACATACATTCTATTCTCACAGCATAAAGTAGATAAACAATACTGCAATGCAGAGGGAGAGGTACTTTCTCAGTATTACACTGACTGTATAAGCAGTACTGCACAAGGGTCTGAAATAAAGCTACAGAGAAAAATAAACAACAAGGGTCTAAAATAAAGCTACAGGAAGAAATATCTCATTCCTTCTTGACAATAATCTTTTAGGGGGAGAGAAAAACAGGTATTAGTGTATTAAAAATACTGATAAACTGGATTAAACCTGACAGGATAATATATTTTACAAGTTGTTAATAGCTAACATAATGTTTTTTATTGTATTGTTTAGTATTGTTATTTTTGCAACATGTTAAACTGCAAAGCTACACACAAGATAATTTAAAATTGTTTTATTACAGTTATACAAGAGAGTAAAGATATGTAAAAAACAACAAAAATGGTCACTATTTTAATATGTTTTTGGCAAAACAATGGTATAAAAAAGCATGAATATTTTTGAGTATGTAGTTTAACATAAGAGGACATATGCCTTTGGTGCCAGTTCAACTAGATATTTCTAAAGAGACATAAACATTTTCCAAGATTTTGCTTAATATTAATGTTATTAAATTTGTAAGATTAGACTAAATGTACTTTATAGTCTTTGTATGTACAAATGCAAAAGCATTCAGTACAAATAATAGTCTTTGTATATACAAATGCAGAAGAATTCAGTACAAATGAAATTAAAGTCTAGCAATGAATATCTGTAGAAAAAAATTGGTCCAGGGTACCTACTAGATTGAAATGCATAAATAGCAAACAGTCTATAAAAATACATACTGTACAGGATACATTGTAATAAATTCAAAATTAATTTGTCAAGTTGTAATATCACTGGTTTTACCCCAGTTAGAGGAAAATTATATTAAAATATTGTATTTATACATTTAATGGACTAATATGTACATAACATTCTTTAATGTATAAATCATGTTTTTTTAAAAGCCCAGTTCAGTACTTTATGATCACTTCACTGTCAACCAAGATGTTAATGAGCAGTTCAGAGACATGAAAACAATATTATGGTTAAAATGACATTAAAACTGTATATTTTCTGTAGTGTATAAATGCTTGCAATAGCACATAGTTCTTGTCTCTTATAGTTAATTCAACAGTTGCAAAGAGTTAAAGAAACAGTTCTAAGTCATAAATTAAATTCTGTGATTGCAAAAGAATAAATTAATCAAGTTAAATTAAAGCAGACAGCTCATTATTGATGAAATATTTTCACAGAATGGTCTGCAAAAGAAAAAATTGTTAAATACATTCAGGTTTGGTAGTAATACTTTAATATCATTGTATTAACTATGTAAAATTGCATTTTGACATGTATCAAAAAAAGACTAAAGGTTTTGTTTCTTAATGTTTAAAAACAGAGGGAATTGTTAGATATTATGAATATAAGGCTGAAATTAATTATGTTGTAAATATGCTGAAAGAAAAAGTTTGCTTGAATATATGTATAGAGTTTAAAATGTGCATTCATACTATATGTATAACAGACAGGCTTCTCTTCACAGCATCAAAAAGAAAATGCCTAACAAAGCAATATTGGAAAACAAGCATTACATGATTTTCTCATGTTTGCAGAACAAATATCTATTAACAGACATCCTTTTTTATAAATTCAGCAATATGTGATGTTTTTCCAGTAGGAACAGCTTATACAGATGTTTCCTTTCAGAATGGCATCCTCACATCAGCAAAAGAGCTTAAATCACAAAAGGACAATAGAAAAGTCTAAAAACAGACATCATGTGACTTCCCACAGAAGGCCAGAAAAATATACCAAGAGGAAATAACAATATCTGTGCATGACTAGCTCTCTACATAGCAATTGTAATAATTCAGTTATGTGAGAGAAGGACAGAGAGAGGTATTTTGTATTTGTCATTATTCATATCTGTAATGAAGGAAAACTATATAAATATATGCTATAAATCTGACAGACTACGTGTGGTTTGTTATAAAATAGCTGCAAAATATATTTTTTATCAGTGTGCAATTTGAAAGGCTTGGTGCTTTAAACAGACTACAGATGGAGTCATGCAAAGCTCTGTGTCTCTGATTCAGCAGTAAACAGCAGAGCAAGACTGTGTGTATTAGGAAGATTTTGGATCCAGCAGGCATAGGAGCAGAGCACACGAATTAAGATTAAATTTTTCATCTACTGCGGTGGTGGTGCTGTGGTAGCGTTGTCGCCTCACAGTAAGATGTTGTCCTGTTTGATTCTCAGCTAAAGGATCTTCTGTGTGTAGACATGTGTGAATGGGCGTACCTTCGTTGTAGGTTGTGCGTCAGAGCTGGCAACTCGGCATGTAAAAATCTACTGCCACTTATTAGAGGACCGGAGTTCCGCTGTGGCGACCCCTAACTGGGAAAAGCCGAAAGACACAACACAACATTAGATAATCCCTCTGAATATATTTCCCTCCTTCATCAAATTACTTGAATATCTAAGTTGCAGATAAACCAAACAAATCCTCCTTATCCAAAATAGAGTTTAACATCTCAGACTTTACTGCATCAGCAAAGTTTTAGTTACATACCCAGGCATACTTCCTCAAAGCTATAACAATAGAAGTGACTCCAGACACACTATCTGCACAATCATGCACACATTTAAAAGCAGGTTATCAATAATAGGATTCAAATAGAAGCTGCATTCTGAAGGAAGTGTAGAAAAGAAGAAAATGATTTTACGTAATCTAATACCTTACTGTATTTATTCCCATGAGAAGGGTTAGTATTAACTAAATGTCTGTTTCCAGTTGGCAAAGAAGTTCAGATGGCTGATGAATCAGATCTACTATGAGAAAACAAGAATTTGTTAGCTTGAGGTACTTTATAAATAAAGTCTATCTGCCTTGGGGACTGAAAACTGAGAAATGGATTATTACAAGCTGCATTTAAAATATCTTCCAATACTGGCAAAATAGGAAGGATGGGTGTAGTAAAAAGAACATCTATTTGCAATATAACATAATATCTCTTTGGTTAAGGAGGAACATACACTTTGTCCCACAAAAAATACATCATTCATCTGAAAATAATTTCAGTAAAGGGAAACTCTTCCAAGGGGTCCTGGAAAGGACACACCTTCCTCAGAATCAGACTATTAGGTTTTGGAATGTACAGTAGAAGACCTATCTTAGTCAGTGTTACAATCACCTGACAAGCTTTCATCAACAAAGTCTTTAATGTGATTACACTCTAGCAAACATTTCTGAGTTCCATGATTAACATCCTGCAATAATGTCCTGGCTAAGATAAGGAAATCATCTTTATGGACAGACACAGTGTCTTTTGATGAACAATATCTAATAATTTGTTTTTCTTTGTAGGAACTTCCATGAAAAGACAAAGGTATGGTAATTCATCCATGGCAAGAGGTCTGTTTCCCTGGCCACGCTAAGAATATCCTCCTGGAGTGTCACCCAGACCCAAATAAAATGGTTTTCCTACACCTGGATTGGACACTGGAACATCCGCATAGAACATAGCTGACCTCCACTCCATGGTGGCTTAATAGGCTACACTATGGAAACCCAGAGAAATAAGTGACTGGTCTGAGTAACAACTGTTGCCCACTACAGAGTCACTCACCAATAGCTGAGGCACTATCCGAGTTCACTGTAGTGACAAGGGCTCTGCATTTTGTTGCTTTTGGAAGAAGAGTCATCAGGACCAGATAAATATCCATGCTTTAGCCAAGGAAGAAGCTAGATTGCCAGTAAGCACTGTTGAAAGAGTCAGTTGGAATGTTAGTTGCCAGACAACTGTTCACAAGCAGCACACACACTTCCTCCTTCCCACACAGTCCTCTTGAAAATTAAAAGCACAGCAGTACAAAGAAATCCCTGTGAGAACTCAAAGTCCTGTTTCCGAAGTGCATTGACAGAAAGAACTAAGGTAAGTTGTCCCGAAGTGTACACAAGCATTCAACATAAAACATGTTTCCTGCACTATAAAACACTTCCCAGTCCTTAAAACATTTACATGGAAATAAAAGTTCCCAAATGCATTATATTTCTATCACAAAATTAACCTTCAATACATAAAAATAAGCCCTGTTTTAAAACTAGCAGTGCCTGAAAGGACACTTCCAATATTTAAAAAAGAATACTGGTTTTCTTAAAGGAGAAAGGCTGCTTTTAATCAGCAAATAAAATATATAAACATGTTTTCTTAAAAGGCCAACCATTTGTGTGTAGCAGGGTTCCTATGTGGTGACTTATCTGCCAGAAATGAAATCTAGGCAGATTTCTGCTCTTGTAAAGTTACAGTGCTCTTTCCTTTCATGACGGCAAGAAAGCATTGAAGTTGTCTACACTCTGACTGCTGATTCCAATTATCAGTCGCAGTGTAGGTATGACAGGGAGCTACATCTTTGTGAAGTTGGCCAATTGATGCATCCTGATAGAATACAAATCCACATAATCGATGGCTACTGCAGCAGTGAGAGTGATGAACACAAAGTTATCTTATTATCCTGCTCAGCAGCATACCATTTCAAAGAATTAGAAAACAATTGACTTTATCTACTAGATTGTTAAATGATGTTATATAAGGGGAATCCTGTATGTGTCAGCAAAAGAGTTAATGGTAAGTAGGCCAATCTGCTTTACTAAGGATAGCCTTTCGCCCCAGTGCTTCTGCATATTGCCTCAAATATTTGTTGCTCTTATAGAGCCTTTTTAGGCCTTTTTTAGGCAGAGTCTGTCTTACTTAACATATACACATAGCAAATTCTAATTTGTTTTACACTAAGGAGGCACTGCTCAACTTTAGCAATCTGTACATAAAATGCTCAAGCCTGAGGCCATCCTGACTACTGGACCCATACCTGTATGTGTGGTTACTAAAATGTGGCTTCATTTTACTGATAGCAGTCCCCCCATCACTCATTCAGAACATCTACAAGGAAGTCTCCAGATTTATCTGCAGTCTATTATCTCATGCCTAATTGGATAAGATGCCAAATTAGAATTCTGGGAAATTTCGGTGACATTAAGCAAGAAAAACTAACATATTGTTGCTATTTATAGGTCCCTATTAATGCTTTCTGCTAACCATGATGCATTCTTAATTCAGCTGGAGACTACACTTATCAAACTTAATAAATAATCATAGGTGACCTCAATTACCTGTCCATCAACTGGCAAACCAATTCAACCAATAATCAAACAAAAAGGCAATACAGATTCAGAGGAACTCTGAACCAACAAACAAGAATTCCAAACTGGATGAACCTGAACTACCACAGAAAGTATGCTGGAAACGTAAGACCATGAAAAAATGTATTTATTTCCTAACAATGCTTTAAGCACACTCCACAATAAATACATGTGCTTTCATCCCCAATTTCAACTTAGGGACTGCAACAGAACAACAAAATAGTCAATAACAAACACTCCATATATTATATATTAAAAATTTATTATGGTCAGACCAGACTGAATCTCTCATTCACTCTCTCTCAATCTGTGCTTTCATCACTCTGTATCATTTACTTGTATAACTTTCAATATAAATAACTAGTTACCATCTGCCTCATAATAATGTGCCTGCTTACTTGGAACTAATGTAATTCTTATGTAAATGAAAAAGCTAATGAATTGAACAAAGTTGTGTTGAGGTTAAGTGAAAGAGGTTACAATAAAACACAGTTATTAGTATGCAGGGATAAATTACTTGGTAAAAAATTACTTGGTAAAAAAGCAGACGTCATAAATTTTGAATCAATACGTGAAGATTTCACTATGGAACAGAATAAAGATGGTGAAAAGCTTTTTTATGTAACCACGTTCACTGCTTTTTCTGAAAAATTGGTGTCATTGGTTAGAAAATACTGGTATCTTGTCAGTGATGATGAGTCTATTGGTCATTTATACCCCAAACATATTACATTTTCATATAAAAGAGGAAAAAATCTCAAGGAATTGTTAAATAACAATTTAATAGAAAGGAAAGACAATATCATAGTTTCAAAATTAGGCACCTATCCCTGCGGTTCTTGTAATATTTGTGATAAGGTCAGGAACCTGAGTGTTATTAATGATATAAATTTCTTTTCTAAACATTACTTTAGTTGTAAATCCACAGGGGTGGTCTATATATTGGGCTGCTCATGTAAAAATATGTGGTACATAGGACAAACAAAAAGAATGGTAAGGGTACGGATTTTAGAGCATTTAAAAGACATTAGAAATAAAAATTTGGTTAGTCCTGTTGTTAAACATTTCCAAGAGAAACATAGTGGCTCTTCTAGTAGTTTAATATTCAGTATATTGGGAAAGCCCTTCCTTCAAAGAGGAGATGGCATTGTAGTAAAATTACTGGAGCTTGAAACTAGAATGATTTTCAAGTTTCATACTTTAAAGCCTAATGGCATGAATCAGGAATTAGGTAGTTAATGAATTATTTACATTTTGTATATGCTCACATATTTATTCATTTTATACTTATAAGTTTATGGTCACTTTAAATTTTTTTCATTGTTTAATTAATTAATTAGGAGGCTAATTGTCTCACTGAGTATGTATATAAATGTGATGTTTGTACTCAATTAATTGTGATCCTTGAAGGCGAATTGCCGAGGTACCAGATCACTGGAATTAAAGAAAGCAAGATACTGGTGAAGTGCTGGCTGTCTGTATGTTTTCTAAATTTTATTCTGACTATAAGGTGTTTTGAATAATTCTTATGTCATCTGTATAAAGTTTGTACATCTTGTATATAACTGGAGATTTACAACCTGGGCCTGCATTGAAAATGGGTTCATTCTGACCCAGTCGGACTAACCTGGTAAACAAATGTCAAATAAATAAACAATTTTAAAAGCACATTAAATCTTAGCACCAGTGCCCTTTAACCCTGCATTATTCAATTAACAAAAAACTTTTCATACAGGCAAGGAAAATCTTCCTTACCAAAACATTTTTGACACCTGTATAGCATCCATAAAACATATATATATATATATATATATATATATATATATATATATATATATTTATAAATGTGTGTGTGTGTGTGTGTGTGTGTGTGTGTGTGTGCGTGTGTGTGTGTATATATATATATATATATATATATATATATATATATATATATATATAAAATGTTTTAATTGTTTATCAATAAAGCAACTAATATAATTCTAAATAATAATAATATGAACCAGGAATGTTCATAATAATTGGTAAAAATAAAAAATTCCAAAATAACAAATTAATCATTGTTAAAAATGTGGGTATTAAAAAAATACATCTTAGCATAATAATAGGAAAACTAATTACTTAGGTTGGATGCTGACACCCCCACCAGGGATTAATGATATGGTCTCCATTACTTCAGTGTTAAAATTGAAAGCTGCTAGCTAAACTATAATTGGTGATATTTTCAGTTTTATGCTTGCCAACCTACTAGTAATACATGGAGAATTAATATGAGTATTGTATTAAGCTATATAAAACATATATATATATATATATATATATATATATATATATGTGTGTGTGTATATGCATTGTTTTTCTTTAGATATGTTTTTATGGATGTTATACAGGTATCAAGAATGTTTTGGTAGGGATTTTCTTGCCTGTCTGAAAAGTTTTTGTTAATTGAATAATGCATGGTTAAAGGCTGCTGGTGCTAAGATATCAGATGTTTTTACATTTTTATTATATAATATTTGGAGTATTTGTCATTAACTATTTTGCTGTTCTGATGAACTCCCTAAGTTGGAATTGGGGACAAAAGCACATGTATTTACTCTGCAGTGTGCTTAACGCATTGGTATCAAATAAATAAATTTTTTCATGGTCTTAAGTTTCCAGCATACTTTCTATGGTGGTTCAGCTCCATCCAGTTTGGTATTCTTTGTTGCTGGTTCAGAATTCAACCATTATTTATTTTATTTATGTAACATTTGTTGACCAGGAAAGTCTGACTAGGAGAGAACCTATTTTCAGTGGAGGCCCAAGGAGAAACAGTGAAGACGCATGTCTTGTGAATGTGGGAGGAAACTGAAGTACCCAGAGGAAATCCACGTGAATGCAGGGATGACATGCAGACTCCACACAGAAGGCACCTCAGCTGAGAATCAAACAGGAGAACCTCTTGCTGTGAGGTGACAATGTTAATGCTGCACCACTGAGCTTTGCTGAGTATATACGTACAGCAGTTACTAAATATTATTAATGCCATTTCTTTGGAACAAAGTGCCTTCTTCCCTATGACAGGTGCAAATCATCCTGAACTTGTCCTTGAAAATACTGTCCCAGCCTGCACCCGACTATGGGTCACCTTCCCTGATCAAGTCTGACTACCAAGCTACTATATTTTCCCTTACTAGATACAGAGACTATGCCAGTACCAGTCTATTAAAATTTACTGACACCTTGGAGAAATTAAAAAGTGCCAACTTCTTCATTCATGTCCCCATGCAATAATCCGTCAGAACCAAAGTTCCTACAAATAACTCTGAATTTTTATCATATATAACTGGTTGTATTCAGACATCTGTTGCACATCTGTCACATGTATAGTGGGAAGAATAAACTCTGTGGAATTCGTGCATATACAGGCTATATAATATGAGGGGTATTCTACTTATGTTACATAATAAATCTTATTCTGCCCATACTGGTAACTATAGTGCATAGAAAATACTGCATGATAACCATAAGAATCAGGAAGAAAAGGTTAGAAAAGATTGGGAAGAGAGTTTGGAAAGACGGTTCACAAAGGAGCAATTTGAGGATATCTGTATGGCTCCCAAGTATGCAACAAAGTTCGGAAGCTTTAGGATTTGGAAGTGTTTGCATAGGTATTTTATATACCCCAAGCAGACTTCAGAAGACCTTTCCTCAGGTAGACAGCAAATACTAGAGGTGTGATGGGAAAGACAGAGGTAATCGGAAACATTACTTTTACGGGGAGTTGGCATATTTTAAAAACTCATTACAGAACACTTTGTCATAAATGTTGTGGGAGCAAATGGAGTACTCAGCCTCTGAATTGCCTACACATACTTAATCCTAAGTTTAATGTTATTCGCTGTCAAAAAAGTAATTACAATTATGAATTAATTTTCTATTATTTAATATTAGTTATATTTCAAATGTTGTTACATCTATTGATTTGTTATTTTCTCTTAAAAAATCAGTAAAAGATTTAGAAAAAAATTAATTACACGAAAATTGAAACAAAATTCTAAACTATCTATAGCTGACATACAGAGAATTGTAAAGGCGATACAAGAACTGGTGATGGAATCTTTAGAAATGGGAAGGAGCAAATTACATAGAAATAAAAAAAAGTGTTGGAAGAATTCATGCATAATAATGTTCAGGAGAGGCGGAGAGGTTTAACGGATGGCAGAAACTGAACAAGCTAAGTAACGTTAAAGCGAATTATTGCTAAATATGTAGCAAGGGAGTTATCATCATATATTACATTGTTTAAGGTCAGTAAGCACAGTGTACAGCCACATTTGGGAAAGCTGCATAGTACAATTGTCTTTTGAATTGCTATACTTCACTTCCGTAATAGTGAGCATACCCATGAAGCATACTGGAGGCATATTTACAAGGCCATGCCTGCAAGGAGCTGCATTTGTATGCAGTTTAGGGTTATCAATTGTCCATCTTTGTACAGGATAGTCCCTATTTGGGCAGTGGTATCTTGCAAAAAATATTGAAAATGACAAATATCCTTCTTTACTTGTTGCATAAAGCAATTATTTTGCATCAGAAGCACCTAAATGTTACATGAAACAGCATATACAAATCAAATGCTAAAAGAAGCTTTTATTTTGGCAAAAAAAAAAAAATTGAAGTTCATTTCTTTGCATTGGCTGTGGGTATAGTTTGACCTGCAAAATGTCCTGCAAAATCTCACATTTTTACAAAAAATGTCCCACTTTGGGCATTTGAAAAAGTGACAACCCTGATGCAGATTAGAAATGCTATCACTGCTTGAAGAATTTTGGTCACTTTCTGCAATATCTTTGTTTAGTTAAGTGATGCTACAAAAAATAACTAAATAGTGTCCTGTTTAATTTTTACTTTCACAGTTTTCTCAGTCTTTCTCTATAACCACACCTAGAAAATGGTGATGGGAATTTCCTCAAAGCATTGTGGGTAATTAATGTCAAATTTGTTCTTCAGAAGAGTTGCTTCCTACTTACATTGTGACTTCACTATTATATCCTCGAATGCATAAAAAGCAAGCAGGTACGATAAGATAAAAAAATGTAACTTACAAAAAAGAGAAAAAAGTGGATTTAATAAATGGAGAACTACTTTTTTAAGACAATATAAAAACAGTAAGTGCTTTTGCCTGAGAAATATCACAGACATCAAATCGGAGTGAACAAACTATGCTACCATATCCTTATCATACACAAACAAAAAATCTGCAGGACATTCGCTTTTATCCTATCACAGTAGCAAAACCTGGAATACTCTAACTTAGTAGCAAAACTTAGAACTCCCTCATTATAAGAATCAAGTCATCAGCCAACCTCCACATGTTCAAAACTTCTTTAAAAATATCCCTGACTAATACCTGGCTCTGGTCATGCTATACACCAGGTTAGTCCCATCCTATAATCCATTTTTTGCTTTCACCCCACTTTCATTTTCTAACCACAGTTTTATCTATTGCCCCACTTTCTTATAGCCATCTTCTCCCTCCAGCTATAACCATTTTTCTAACCTACCATCTCTTTCCATTGCCTTACTAAAATCTCCATTTCGCTACGAAAAATATCACTCACTTGATGTGCTACCAGAGTACATAGCCTTCAAATACTCTTTTTTTTTTTAATTTGTAAATATCTCTCTGTATTAGTTACATATAAGTACTTTCTCTTCTCTTGCATAGACATATTCCTTTCATTACTAATCATTCTTCGCTCTCTTATATCTGACTGCTATTCATATTCCAGGGCTTTGCAAATTACTTATGGTTAACTACAGATAGCAGAACAACATGGATATGCAAATAAGGTCAGTGAAAGTCATTTGTGATGAATAAAGAAAAGCAAAGTCTTGTTTTTGAAAACAAGACCTCTTGTTGAGAAAGGGTAAATTGTTTAAAGTTCAGCATTTCAAAGATTTGGATTACTTCACCAAAGTGTGAGGGTTCATGTTACTTTTTTTTTTTCAAATATCATGGGTGAGCGTGGCTAAGAACAGGCATGCTTAAACATTTAAGGAAGACTATGGAATGTGTAGCATTTAAAACTGATTTTTTTTTAAAGAAAATGGGTTTATAATGCTCCTGAGAAATATGAAGTTGTAAAAAGGGGAAAGCAAATGGAAGAGAAACAAAGCAATAAAAAAGAAAGAAATACATAATCAAAATAAGGAAAAAGAGATAAAAAGAGGTTGGGGAAACAAAAGAGAAAATTCACAATAAATCCATACATGTTTACAAGTCATTTCATACATTATTGAAATATTGCAGTAAAATATTTATTGAAGTAAAACTGGTGTACAGGAAGTGCTTATGCCTACAACATGAGTAGTCATTTGGGAAGTGCTTTTGCAGTTGGGAAAGATGATATGAGTAGTGCTTATGTATACTTCAGATGAATTCATATTGCAAGGGCTTGTGACTTCTTGGAGGAGAGAGTGTATCTTTCAGATTATGTATGTACAACACATTCAATACAATGCTAAAAATACTCTTTGTAGTTATTTACTCAAAGAAATTTTTATTAAATTTTTTTCCATATCTTCAAATAGATTGAGCCATAAATAGTAAAACATAAAATAATAAAACATAATCAACAAGTCAACTATTTACAAAAGAAACTATATACAATTGCCTAAGTATACAATCTATAACATCACATGCTTCCATATACAATATGCAATTTGTACTGAGATGCTATACTGACTTACCCCCGGATTCAGTAAACTTCCATGCAGGAATTGTTTATTCCTGCATGGAAGGGACCGTTCCCTTACAGTATGGCAGTGCACCATGTATATTCATGAAGGCATGCTGCCATGCTGTAAAACAGACACGGTTCCATGTACAAGTGCAGGGAGTGAGTCTGAGAGCAGTGCTCTCACAATACACATTCCCCTTGTATGCCAGAATTGTTGTACGGCAATTTAAATAGAGTAAGAATGCTCATAACACCCCCAACCCATCAGGGTAAGAAATCTGAGCAAAGCCATAAGGGGCAGTCATCCCTACAAAGCCAGAAAGTTGATAGAATAGCAGGTTTAACATAAGCATGAATTTTCGGCAGGGTATGAATTATAAATGCACACCTCCCAATCAGTCAGAGTAAGAAATCTGGACAAAGCTATAAAGGACAATAGTCCCTACAAAGCCAGAAAGTTGATAGAATAACAGGTTTAGCATTAACATGAATTTTTGACAGGGGATGAAGTACATAACGCACACTCCCAACTCGTCAGAGTAAGAAATCTGGACAAAGCCATAAGGGACAATTATCCCTACAAGCCCAGAAAGTTGATAGAATGACAGATTTAGCATTAGCATGGATATTCTGGAGGGTACAAAGTAAAAAAGACAATTTTTTTTTCACATATGAAATAAAGTTTAAGCGTAGCTGCTTGGGTGTGCCTGTTGCTTAGCTATGCTTAGCCCAGCTGAAATGGTATGATAAGTTAAATAGCAATAGACATCTGGCATAAACATAAGTGCAATAATGTAGTGGCTAGATTATATGCCATGTATGTAGTCATGCACGGCTCAAGCCCCACCAAAGCCGTTTCCATTTTGTATGTGTAAACATTGCAATTTTAATTTATTTGTATATTTATGTAGGAAATAACTAATCTTTCCCAAGCAGAGTAGTGTATTAGGCCCAGATGCGAGGTGTCAGTGTAATAAAGTAGTGAAACCCCCATATAAATACAAGTGCCACATACAGTATAGTCACACAAGAATAAATGTAATTACAGCACATTGGAGGATGTCAGGGAAGGTAAACAAATTTATATTATGTAATGAATGATGAATCAATCCCATACAGGTGGTAGTCCAATAAAATAAAACATAAGCAATGCTAAGCATTGCACAGCTATGCCAACCATGTGTAAGCATTGTGTACATATGAATACTAAGCAATGAGTAGCCCAGCTAAGTGGATTTGCCCATTGGTAAGCAATGCTGAACGTGCACCTTTAAGCATTGCCAACCTTAGCTAAGCAGGTTTGCCCATAGCTTAGCTTAGCTCAGCATATTCAAAACCATTCAATCACGGCAAAGGGTGGGAAATCAGTCATATTTAAACCCCACAGGTGGGAGTACAGCTTATAACTGGTTGTAGCTCCCTACTGTAGGCAGTATGGCAGGTGTTGGAGAGGGCATGCACTTTTGGGGGCAGCGCTGAGGCATACATGAGTCCAACGTCATGGTAAGATTCTTGGTAAAAAACATGACGTGAGACTGCTGCAGGACCAGTACCAGGGCTCCCAATATAAAGCGGAAGCCTGGGAAAGTCTTGCCCATGATCTCACCGATGCCACTGGTATCCCTTGGACTGGTGAACAGGTCCAGCACCACTATGCTGACCTGAAACAGAGGAAGAGGGAGCTCTTGGAACAGCAGGTCCAAGAAGCAAGGCAGATGGGTGATGTCCCAGCAGTGTGTAAGTATTCATAGCAATAACTGTTTACCAAAGTCCAGCCTGTGTATGTGATGGATAGGTATGCCTAAATTTTACTCTATTTTCATTACAGCTCCAGCTGAGTGGGCAGCGAATCAGGAAGCCCATGCCAGTAGGCTGCAAAGGCTGTGTCGCGAGGCTGGTGCGTAACAATCCTGCTTGTAGTAGTCATACCAAATAAATATAAATTCTGCCATACTGTTACTTAATTCTGCCATACTGTCTTACTAGCTATGAAAATCTCACATTCGTAGGTTTCTCTTATCCAAAATGCCAAACCAAGACCCCCCTACCTCCACTGACTGCGGAACTTGCCCACTACTACACTACCCCAAAAATTATAAATTCCAACCACTTGCTTCTAAAAACTCCAATCAACACCAAAATCCAAATATGAACTAAAACTACTATTCAAAGTTATTAGACTACTAGCATCTAAGAAAAACATAACCAAATATGGGAACATCCATCCTAATCCAGGCCCAACCTTAACTCAAAATCCTACCAGCCCACCACTCTCCCACCGACTTGTCAACTCCCTCCTAATATGCCACTTAAACATTAGAAGCCTAAACAATAAGATACATAGCCTGCATGCTGTACTAGCCACATACCTCCCCAACATAATGTGTCTATTTGAAACATGTCTCCGGCCATCAACCAAAGACAATGAGATCCTGCCTCCTGGTTACAATATACTTAGGGCAGATAGAGTAAAGAAAAGAGGAGGTGGAATAGCCATCTTATATAATAGCACACTTAACATCATAACTAACCCTATACAACCACCCCAGGTCTCTAACGCTGAAATACTAGCTCTAAAAATTCTACTAAATAATCATAAGGGCATTAACCTAATTGTCACCTATATTCCCCCTGGGAACAATGTAGAAACTCTAGAGGTCATTCTACATTGGATAGCCAACAACTACCCTCAAGAAACCATTGTCCTGGGCGATGTTAATATTGACTGGAACCAATGCACAGCACAGTCCAACCCCATCCCTGTTAACCTACATGGATTCTCTCAGATAATATCATCTACCACATGTACAGGTAACAATAACCAAAAAGAGAGTATACTAGACTAGATACTCACCAACAGTCATCCCCAGAACTATATGTCTGGAACTCTCCCTAATGATCTTAGTGATCACCTGCTCACATACATCATGAAAGACAAAATTAATTGTACAAGCTTACCTATTTATAGGTCTATCAGATCCAAGAAAAACTTTGACCCAACTAAATTTCAACTTGAACTCAAATCATGTAACTGGACAAAACTAAAGTTCCTTCCCCTTGATGAGGCAGTGTCATCATTTAACAATTCATTCCTTACTATACTTGACTCGCATGCCCGTAAACGTTCAATAAGAATTAAAACTCAGCTAGCACCCTGGCTAACAACAGACACCAAAACCAAAATAACAACTAGAGACAAAGCGTGGGATAAATGGCGCACTACCAAACTACCCCTAGATGGTATCAAATTCCAACAACTTAGAAATGAGACTAAAAAAGCCATCATACTAGATAAGAAAAATTACTTCGACAATCAGCAACATAAACATCAGAATAACCCTCAAAAGTACTGGGCAGGCATAAATAAACTTCTTCAACCAGGCAAATCCACTACTCTGACCCCAGGAACATTATCTGACAAGAGCCAAGAAGATATAGCCAATTCATTCAATACTTTCTTCACAGAAACCATCCAGTCATTAGCTAACCAACTTTCTCCTCCCCACACTTCTATAAATACTATACTCGACTCACTACTCTCTTTTAACTTTCAGCCAGTGTCCACATCCTTTATCAGATCCCTTTTGAAAAAACTGAAGCCAACCACCCTTTCAGCCGATCTTCTGCCGGCTGAATACCTGCAAATTGCTGCAGATGTCGAGCACCCTATCTCAATCCTAATTAACAGAACCATAACCGAGGCCTCAATCCCCTCAATTTGGAAAATATCCTATGTTATTCCACTCCACAAAGGAGGTTCATCCACAGAACTATCCAACTATAGACCTATAGCCATACTATCACCACTTGCCAAAATTATGGAAAAGTGCATGCACAACCAACTAATGCTCTATCTAACCCAAAATAAACTACTCACAGACTCTCAACATGGATTCAGACCCCATCATAGTACAACCACTGCCCTCCTCTCTTTACTGAAAACATTAATCTTAACCGAATAATAAAAAATATCCTCCGCTCTCTTCCTGGACCTATCGAAGCCTTCGATATGGTAAACCATCAGTTACTTCTATATACTTTAAAAACCCTGTATCTAGATACTCCAGCCCTTGACTGGTTTCAAGCTTAACTCACTGGGAGACAACAAGCAGTAATGTGGCAAAACAAGCTCTCCTGCCTACTACCAAATACCATAGGAGTTCCTCAAGGTTCCATATTAGGACCTCTCCTCTTTTCAGTCTTCATAAACGACATCCAAACAGTCATCCCTGAAGCCACCTGCATTCAATATGCAGATGACTATAATATTTTCCAATGCCTCTCTTGCAAATCTACTAACTACCACCCAACATAGCTTCACCAAAGTCGAAAACTGACTTGCCAACCATCTCCTGATCTTAAATCCTAACAAAACCAAGTTACTTCTCTACCCAACCAATAGATCTCCGACTGAAAACTTCACTATAAAATCCAATAATGGGACCATCATCTCCCCAGACACCTATACAAAGCTATTAGGAGTAAACATTGACAATAAACTCAGATTTGATATACATATCAACCAAGCCATTAAGTCAGTCAACAAGAAACTTGAGACCCTATATAGAATTAAAGCCTTCCTTACCCCGAATGCCAGGGCAGCCACAGCCCGTTCACACCTTCTCTCTACCCTACTATATGCCTCTCCTGTCCTCACTCACCTTAACAAATCTGATCTGGACAAGCTCTCATCCTGCTATAATCACATTGCCAGGTTCGTTACAGGCCTACCCTACAGAACACACCACTGTACGAACCTGAAAAAGCTTGGATGGATAGAATTCCCACACCTTCTTCATCAGTCCCAACTCATAGAGGCCTTCAAAATCCTTAAACAACCTGAGAATACCCCAGCACTAAAAAACTTAATGACTCCCTACTCCAATCTAAGCTGCCTTCACTCAGCAAACAGACTCCTTGTCCAAACAACTAAATCTCTCAACCTAGGTGGTGACGCACTATTTGCCAACACCACTGGCAAAATATGGAACTCTCTCCCAAATAACATCACGCTTGCAACTTCTCTAAGTCAATTCAAAAATAGTCTAAAACTCCACTTCAAGTCACACTGGCTATGTCCTTGCTCAAACCCAGACTAGCTCTGTGCCATTAACTAAAACATAAACAACTAGCTAAGATGATGAGTACTTTGTATACTGTGATAAAGAAATATGTATCCTGTCTAACTCTATGTCATTATACTGCCTACCGTCCTTGCTAATATGTTATTAATGTTACATTTGTAGTAATCTCAGATATAGTAATGGCAGTCTTGTACTTGTATGTAAATAGCCTATGTTTTTGTTAAGTTCTTTCAGCTCATTTTCTGTACCTAATTATCAATGTAACTCTGTTGGAGCTTTTCTCCCCGGGCCTCCGCTGAAAAAGGACATGTATCCAGTCGGACCATCCCGGTTAACAAATGTAAAATAATAATAATAAAATAAATAAAAGAATAGAATGTCACCTGGCAGTATAAAAAATGTGTATGGTTTGTACTGAATTTGTACTGAATAAACCAGACAATATGACAGTAATAGTCCCATATAGGTCATATTTAAATAAAACTGTAACTGCCTGACAATAAAGATCTAAATCCTGGACTGGTTGTGTTTACTCTGGTATTGCATGGCTTGACATGTTGCATTCACCAAGATCTGATATCTGAATAGTAATGTTGTGCTAACCACTGTTTCCCACACTGTGCTACATAAAAAATATATCTAGGAATGTCTATATAAGAATGTTGTAATTACAAGGTCAGATTGTACAACAAAGAGAGACATAGACAGAAAACAGTGAAAAAAAGACAGGAATTTCCTAATAGCTCACTCTGATGAAATGCAAATTATTGTATTTTTAGCAGACACAGCCATGGTTTGAATCCCAGGAGTGGTAGTAAGCTGTATGCATAATTTTAACTAGGATTTTGGGAATATGTGTAGCAACAGTCAGGTAGTGTCAACAAACACCCCCCTCCACAGATCTTCCAGGTAAGAGAAGTAGAAAGTAGCTATAAGACGGTTGAATTATACACTCTGTACAAACGTACCACTGCCCAAACCAAGGCCATAGGGTATTGTAATAATACCTGTAGAGTAATGATTAGAGCAATGATCATTAAAGTTGTGAATACTGCAAGGATATACAAGTTGTTAATTGACATGTCTCTCTCCCCCCACCATATCTGCAACAATAATCTAAACACACAAATCAATGGGTATGTTTTACACCAAACCTACTGTTGGGACAATAATTCCTATTGTTCAACAAATATTAAAATGTGGTTCTATTAATGTTCCATGTTGAAATACTATTATTGGTGGCCTGTTGCTATCAATGTAACCTGCATGCCATTGTAATGGCCACTGTGGTTCCATATATACATGTGTTCTGTTTGCTATGCAACTGTTCCAAATCTGTTGTTTTGGGTTAATGAGAATATCTATGCATGCTGTTATAACTAATCCTTGATTGTGTTGACTACTACTAACCCACATATGTTCTAAAACTGCAACACCATAGCATGTTTGGGAAGGCGGGTTCCAGTGGACCCACTTCTTCCACCTCATCTGGCCATGGCACTGGACCCCAGCATGTCTGGAACTCACCCGGGGACCTCCTCATCTGCTGGTCCTGTACCATCTTTGGGTGTAACTGCCTCAGGGGATGGGGCTCATCCCCCCCGGGAGCGGACGCAGACAGGATATTGTCACCTGAAGCCAGGTCAGAGGATTGATGCGTAACGAGCTCTGAAAGTAGTTTGGAGATTTGCTACACCAGCTTGAGGGCCATGTGGTACAATTAGAGGGTCAGCCTGCCCCTCCTGCTCAGGCCCCAGCACAGCCACCTCTGGGGCCGTGAAAGTGCAGTGATGACTTCCCATAAGTGGGGACCTCAGTCCCACTTTTTCCATCTGGGGGCTCATGGGCTTCTGATTTACAAATGCCCTTCCCTGTCCAAGGTGTTTATCCCCCACATGTGGCATATTCCAACCCTGTATGCTGTCTTGTCTGTCTTGTCTGTCTTCCTACCCAACCTACCTCCCCAAATATACCTACTATCCTTCCCCAACATCCCAATCTCACCTTAAAAAAATGTAATCTGATCCCAAAAAATAATTTTGCCCCATACATAGCTGTCTATTTCACACATCTGTCCACTGGATGCATGTAATCTGGTCTAATTGGCATCGCAACACATTATTGTTGTCCTCACCCCTCTCCAAGGGGTTTGAGTGTCCAAATATATCTCCAAATTCAGTATATATGCACAGCTGTTGCTGTAGAAGAAATGAACAGCTATGGACCATCCCTACACCCATCCTGCACATCCCTAGCTACTTTCCCTAATGTCTTTCCCTCTGTGTGCCCCCTTTTTCACCACTTTCCTATCACCCCTTTTTTCTTTTCTTTTAAAGAAATTAGCACGGGGGTAAGCAGGAGTAAACTATTTGAAGCAGTAGTAATTGGGATTAAGCCTATTTGCATGGCGCTAAGTGATGCCTACACAGGTTAAGCACTTTTAAGGCTAACTGCAAGCATATTTAACTGGACGTTAGCATTGCTTACCGCTGCACAAACTCATGCAGACCCACTTACAACTGCTTAAAAGTGCCTTAATTACTCTGTATCCAACAACCCTTGTTCTACCCAGCAACAAAATAATCAGCCCTTGCAAGTCCTGAACGTAGGACCCTGCACACCATAGCCACAATAATTTACCACTAAACCATGTAGATATGTCTGATGTTTTTTCAAACTTATCATGTATATATATATATATATATATATATATATATATATATATTACACACATACACACTCACATACACACACACACACACACACACACACACATATATATATATATATATATATATATATATATATATATATATATATATATATATATATAAAGGATCTATGTCATATAATAGAACTTCCAAAATTTCAAACACCATATATTTGAACTTGGAAGTTCGAAATATGACAACATCGAAACCTCAGAACAGCGATTTTTTTTCCCAGGGAAAAAATTCACTGTTCTGAAAAACACACACACAACACAGGTACACCAAAAACCTAATAAACCTACACTACACCTTACATACACAGCTATCTATGCACTAACCTTAACCCAAACCCTAAGCCTAAGGTCAGTCACTATCACACACTTAATTTACCCATACCCTAACCCTAAAGTCCATCACTATTGCACACTTACCTTATCCACACCCTAACCCTAAAGTCCATCACTATCGCACACTTACCTAACCTGCACCCTAACCCTAAAATCCGTCACTATCGCACACTTACCTTACCCACACCCTAATCCTAAAGTCCATCACTTTTGCACACTTACTGTACCCGTGCCCTAACCCTAAAGTCCATCACTTTTGCACACTTACCTTACCCGCACCCTAACTCTAAAGTCTGTCACTATTGCACACTTACCTTACCCACACCCTAACCCTAAAGTCCATCACTTTCACTCACTTACCTTACCCGCACCCTAACCCCAACGTTCGTCACACTCGCACACTTACCTTAACCCAATCCGTAACTTTCACACCACAGTACAGAAAATGTCGAAGTCACAGAAACAGCCAATCAAATTATTTCCCTTGGAAAGAATTTGACTTTCCACGGTTTTGACATTTCCATTTTTTGAACTTCCCCTTTCGAACTTCCAGAATTCAACATTCTAAACGGTCGATTAAATAACAGGTACCATATATATATATATATATATATATATATATATATATATATATATATATATATATACATATACAAACATATATATATATATATATATATATATATATATATATATATATACATATACATATACAAACATATATATATATATATATATATATATATATATATATATATATATATATATATATATATATATATATATATAGCCCATACAAACATGTGCTGCTGATAGACCACCCACAACTGGGGCAGCATGCATAGCTGGATACAAAAGCAGCCATGACACTCACATCTGACCCCCCCACCCCCACAGTCCAAATAAATGAGTGAACAGTACACAGCTACAAAATCATGATAGGCCATACACAATGGCCAGACATACAACAATCTCTTAGCAAAACAAATGAAATGTCTGAACATAGCAAAGAAAAATACAACTAGCCAGTAATTCACAGATGTTTATTATACTCTGATGTCTTGACCAAAGCCTTCAAGGAGTAAACATCACCAGAAATACATACCTTAATCTCAAGAAGCAATAACACCTAATTACATAACTAAATACACAGCCTCCAATTATACTCATCATTTAACCCCCTAAGGGATAAAGTATCACAGTTAATATTAATACATTGAAGTCTGTACATAACAATTGTTCTTTTATGAATATTTCATCACACTGAGGAACAGATGTTTTCAGAAACAGTACCTTGAGGCCCATTACTGTCCCCATGGTGTGATTTTTTCAAATGTACAGCTATAGAACTGATGTATTTCTTATCAGTAATATATGTGACATGTTCTAACAGCCTAGTTTTAAAACATGTGTTACTGTCCCCCACATAAAATATGTTACAAAGCCATCTAAGAGCATTCTCTATACACCTACCTCTTGAATGTACATACTTCAACATGTTTCCCAGCCATTCCCCTCAGCAGGAATTACAGCAGTAAATAATGATATACCAGTATACCTATCCACCTACTACTGTATGACATCTGGACAAAGCCTGATATAATTGCTGGACAGAAGCCCAAATACACAGCCATACATGACATATTTGCTGTTATATGCTGAGAAAGTTGCTGTTGTTACAGGGTTTGTTTTAACATATCTTTTCTGAGGGATATAAAGTCAGAAAAACAAATAGATGCTACCATCTACATAATACAATAACCAAAGTATGCTACTGATTTGCCAAGGACAGCACCTGTCTGGGGAACAGCCCATACATAACAGGCTAACCTGTGGCCATTATTTGTCTGGCCCTACAGTTGAGAGCTATGCAGAGACAGAACTTTGTCAAACTGAAACCAATGCAAAACTTGTAGGTGCAGACAAACTGTGTTAAACTAGTAGTATTCCAAACATATAACAACAATACTCAAATTCTGCTCCTAAGTCTTGAACCTTCCCCATCATTTAGTTGGCTTGTCTCCACAAGTCTTGTTGTAAGAGGTAGTATCTCACACAACTCCAGGATATCTTCCTCACAAGTAAGGGAAAGGGCCAACGCCTACATAGAGTACTCATTTATAGGAATGTGTTGCCATGATATTGGCTATTGGAAGAACTACACAGCTGCTCTGCATGCATTTAGCAAGTGAGGAACCCCAATAGGTGTACAGGCCATCATCTGGTCATGAGCATTACCTACAAAAGCCATGCTGCCACCTATTCAAATCAACTCTATCCTTGTAGTGCACAGAGAGAAAGAGAGGGAGAGAGAGAGAAATAAATGAAACAAAGTGGAAAAGAGAAGAAATAAAAAAGGTAAGTGGAACATGTAAACAATTAATTGAATGTAGTACTTGGTCTGTAATAATGGGAAATATGGTTTGGAGGAATATTTGTCCCAAAAAGACATGCTATATGAATGCCCTGCTAAACAGCTGCTATGGCCATAGCATCTGCCCCTCTCTGCAGTGGGCGATATCACAGACATACCTCTCAGCTGTACAGATCCTCACAGAATGTCCACATTTTACCATTGTGTATTTTTGTCTGTTCCTCCTGAGATCTGTACTTTCTGGCAAATAGCTGAGGATTGGAGTCATCAGGCAATGACAAACACTTGAGTTTAAGACTTCATAGCCTTAAGAATATTCACTGCAATGCTAAATGTATCATTCTATGAACTTAATATGTTTGTAACAGGTATATCTAAAGTCTGTCCCTATTTATGTCCCCATTATTTTAGGCGTTGTCCAGATGCGATGCTCTGAGAGGTTGTGAGGTGGGATCACATCTCAGGACCCTGACTCACCTGGGAAAGGACAGTTCATATATGACAACTGCAGGGGTGTCTGTCAAACAATTGTGGCTCTGCCACTGCTAGGCTTCTTAATGGGATGTTTTCCATATCCATGTTACCTGTGATTATGCTTATGACACATATTTGCCTTGTAAAGCTAAGACACCTGTAGAGTGCATATGCATAGTAGAGTACTGTTGTAGACATGTGTTGAACTACATGGGATATATTGAATTGATAACATTTAACTGCACAGTATTCTGCTGGACAATAAGCACATTTGTGACTGATATCTGTAGTCACATACACATATACCTGTGTTATATCAGCCAAATCATTGGCAGGTCTGTGAGCAATGGCATTGTAACATAATTGCCTACTTATGACTGTTGGACATCTTCCAGATTATCACGGTGATGACAAATCCTACTGTGCAATCAATGTACTAATGTATGGTTTAGCTATATCAATACAATATCAATATTGATGTCCCTTTTGACACCAATTTATGTGTGCCTTTGTTTAGACGTACTGCTGTAACAGGCTGAGAAGTATGATTGAGCAGCAAGACTGTAAATACAGTGTGTCATACCTACATTCAACAGAAATGTATACCAGGTATCCCCTGAACACATGTATGTATGCATATGTTCAGCTGGAAGGCACAAAACTAATCACATTGGTTTCAAGCAGTCAGGTAAATAGGTTGTGCATGTTGCACATGTGTGTAATATCAGTGTCAGTGCATACAACAGACATATATGTGTACAGCTACTGGTGGTTGCATTGCCCTGACACTGATGTGGGTGGTGGAGTAGGCATGATTATCAGGTATTAATCAGAGATGCGTCCACCTGTGCTATGACCCGCTGTCCATGCCTACCACTACCAGCTATATCAACACATATATACAGTGGATATCACAAGTGTACACACCCCTGTTGGAATGCCAGGTTTGTGTGCTATATGACAATCAGACTACAGAAGATCATTTCATAATGTTTCTCATTTTGAACATGACCCCTAACTTGTACAATTCCATTGAAATACAATCAAAGGTGTTTCTAGGAAGGTGAGCAACTATTGCCAAGTGAAGATGTGCCATGATGTTAGAGTCCAGACCAAGATGGATGAATGCTGTAACCATCTCAAGAGGTGCATACACAAGTTTAAGGGTGTGTACTCTCATTCAACTGGCTTATTGTACCGAGTATTATTTCCATATGTTTTCACAAACCAGATTGTTATGTTTTCAATTGAATTGTACAGGCTATAGGTCACACTACAGGTGGGAATTGTTATGAAATGAGTTATTGTGGTGTCATGTTCCAATTGCATAAATACCAGGCAGTGTATCAGGTGTGTGTACCCTTCATATCCATTGTAGCTATATGGACACAGCAGTACCTGACCTGTTTATCCGGCCTCCACCAAGGTAGAGTAACTCCCTTTGGTGGACAGCAGCAATACACAAAACACATAATAGGTTGCTACATTGGCTGTACAGGGACACACAGGTGTAGGCAACAACTCTGAAGCAAGTTCACCTATATCTGAGCAAGCAGGTAAGTTCACAGGTGATGTCCTGTAAGGCTGACTATGAGTATGAATCGGACATATCCACAGCACCAAGGACAATTGCAACCATGTCTCCACATATGTTGTAAGTCTCAGATGAAACAACACAATTCACCCTGTACTGGAGGTAAAGAATACCTCATACACACATGCTATGGATATAGGCAACCTGCATCACACAGGTTAGGTGGGAACATCACCACCCTGTCCACCCCAGTCATACATGGATATATGCATATCAACCACACTCCTCCCCTCATCAATGATGAGCATGTACATGTTGACTACTGATGGCAACAGCACCATATCTCCATCGGGC
Organism: Protopterus annectens; assembly: GCF_019279795.1. Classification (NCBI taxonomy): domain Eukaryota; kingdom Metazoa; phylum Chordata; order Ceratodontiformes; family Protopteridae; genus Protopterus; species Protopterus annectens. The sequence goes on from NC_056729.1 coordinate 1,595,952,000, forward strand.
ATAATAACATCAGTGTCTGCCTCCTACATGAACTCAGGCATGTTCTCAGAGCTCCATCACACACCAGTCAAACACAGACCTGCCACCATACACACACCATCCACATGGAAGATGACCACTGTCAACCCTCTACACAGAAATGAATGGAGGATAGAGGATTATGCAATCAATTGTCCAACATTGGGGAAATAAGATAGCTCAGGGACAGGCGTGTAATGCAAGCTGCTATAGCAATGATAGCTTGGAGGTTTCCGGTGTAGTCTGGATTATTTGCAAGTAATATCCCTGTTGATGTGCATTTTGACAACCGTATGAGGTCCTGTGATCTTTTCCTGTTTATGTCTTCCAGGTGACATGCAGAGTGCTCACCTACCAGCATTCTCTGTTGGGGAAACAGACATCATCACCCAATATGTGATTGGACATTATGCCCTGTCATGTGGATGGAGAACAGAAGATGTGCGGGAGACGACTGCCATGTGAAACCGTGTGGTCCACAGGATAAATGATGCTGGCCTGCACGGCAGAACTTATGTGCATGTGCAGCATCAAGCCACCAACCTCAAATGTCATGCCCATCAATGGGCTGCTGCTGTTGCCAGGGACTGGCTAGCCACAGGTGGGGACCCAGCCATCCAGCCCCCACTGACACCCACCAAGGAGCTCCTCACCACACTTGGGCCACATGCCAAATGCACAAGCCATGATGCTGAGGGAAGCTTTGTTGAGGTGGGTTGCACACACACACACACACACACACACACTGGATGAGGAGTGTGCAGGTAAGGGCCCAGTGGGGATTAGTACACTAATGTATCAGACATACATTTATCTGTATTGTATCTACATGCATGTGTCAGGTCCAACTGCAGTTGTGGATGGGGATTTCTAATGCACAGAGGTGCACACCTATGGTGAGGACAGGACATTGTGTATTATTGCGGTTAATACTGTAGATGTGCAGACATGCTGCATCTATCCTATACCAAGGTCACATGTGAGTCTGCTGACAATAACTCCCTCTCACAAGTACCTATGACCCTCTGGTCTGCATATGGGACAGTAGCCTGAAGCTGGTGGGTATTACATTGTTCTGTTGTTGCCTGGCATATCCCAGACATGTGAAGTGCATGCAATTTACCATGCACACAACCATCAGTAATAGCTATATTTCTTTATGTGATAGATATTTTGCTTGTTCTGCATGTTCACTTGTGCTGGGGTTAACAGTATTGCATCACAGTGGTCACCACTGTGGCCTATCCGATGTGAATTCAACATTCCTGTAGCATACCTTGCAACCTGTCAGTGCCAAGACATCTGGACAGAGGCCAGCAAATTGTGCTGGTCAAATGGCCTAAGGTAAGGTCATGGGTGACACATTACCGGTATAAAGTGGATTTAAATTGGGTACACACCCCTCTTAAGATGCAAGGTGTTCCTGTTACATACTAATTAGGACCACACTATGACAGTCCACACCTCTTCCAGCCTTTAATGTGACCCATAACAGGTGCAGTTCACTTGTAAAACCAAGCATCTGTACTCATGTAATGCACCTACAAGGCAGGCCACCTGTGAGGGTGGCAGATGACCTATCAGGATGATGTTTCAGTCAGGTATGATACCTCATGTCTCAGTACACTCACTGTGGTCTATTTGGCTATAATATCACATACATGGGCATTGTTAAGGCACACAGACCACTTCCAACCACGTATAGGCTTCAAACATATGGATATTCCAGATACATCTGTACAGAGGATTGTGCAATGGTTTAACCTGCTGCATGTGAAGCAGATGCTGTCACCACACTATATAAAGTAATGTCAGCAGGAGGTGGTCACCAGCTGTGTATGGTATACACATCAAAATGGTATAAATCACACACTAATATGATCCTCACACACACACAAACAGTTGCCAGCATTAGGATTAGAACTCCTGCCTATCTAGGTATTCCTACTATAGTGCTACACAGTTATCAGACACACCACATTGCTTATAAGTCTCCATTTCTTCCAAAGGTACTTCTAAGGTGGATGACATCAACAGGTCTACTAAATTGGAGTGAAGGGAAGTGTAAAGTATAGTACACAGGTCAAAAATGGAATGGGCCAGACAGTACATGCTTCACACACATGTACATACTTGCCAGCATTAGCATTAGAACTCCTGCCTATCAAGGTATTCCTACTATAGTGCTATGCAGTTATGAGATGCGCCACAGAGCTTATAAATTGCCAGCTCAACCAAAGGTACTTCTGAGGTGGATGACATCAACAGGTCTACTAACTTGGAGTGAAGGGAAGTGTAAAGGGTAGTACACAGGTCAAAACTGGTATGAGCCAGATAGTACATGATTCACACACACACCTGCCAGTATTGAGATTAGAATTTCTGCCTATCTAGGTATGTCTACTATAGTGTTATGCAGTCACCTCATGTGCTACAGAGCTTACTAAACTTTCACATGGCCAAAGCTGCTGATAACTGCACAGCTGTGGTAAAGTATTACAGGTGGCAGACTGCCTGCTTCTGTTCCACCCATACATCATTCTAGTTCTTTCTGTCTTGCACTTCAGCTAGCATTATGGCTTGGCACCTCACCAGGTTATTGTCTCATGAAGTGTGGCACACCTGTGAGCTGTCAGCAGTACTCCTTCATCGCAGATATTGCCCCAGTACTTACTAGTTAAGTCCACCCCTCCTGACATGTTTGAAGGGCAGTTATCTGTGCTTTCACTCATTAACCTGGTGTACATGTCCATTCTAAGGCACTGTTGCAACTGCTGCACTTACACAGACAACCCACCCCTCTAAACTCCAAACAGTCAGACCTGTGTGGGTTGCTCATATATCACCAAATGTGGACATATGCACTCTCCAGCAAAGACTGGACTAGCAGGTCAAGAGGATAAGATCAACACCTGCACCACACCATGTGGAACATGTAGCTCACCATGACACCCACTTTGACAGCCATGACATGCAATGAAAAACCACATACCCACCTTCCCAGAGGCACTCAATGGACATCTACCCAAACACACAGACCAGCAAGGAAGACACCCACTCAGACACCGTGACATGGCACATGCCAAGGGACACATATTTAACCTACACAGTGTGCCCCCAACCTAAGCCCCTAAGGCTAACCACCTTGCACAATACAGTGATCATGGGTAACTCAAAACTGAGGCACACACATCCCACTCACTAGGTTGAATATGGAGCAGGTAACAGCCAAATATCAATCACATGCCAGCATCTAACACATGACACAGCCAGTCATGTCACTCCAGAACTACAAGTATTACTCCATATCCATGTGGGTGGGAATGACTTGGGACACACCTCCCTGGACTACATGACAGGAGACATTGTTGAACTCTCTGATTACATGGTCCAGGCAGGTGTGACAATAGCCCTGGGCAGTGTGTTGCCATCACCCAGAATGATGCTATGGTACAACCAACAGATGGTTGACTGCAACATTGGCTTACATGTTATGTGGCATTCTCAGGGGATCCAGAACCTCTCTGCTTGGGATAGCATGACTGACAGAACCCAATGACTTGCCACAGATGTCCTACATCTGTCACCGCTGGGTTGTCAGGTATTGGTTACGTGTTTTGCTACCCCTATTGTGCCTTATTCGGCAGTGTTCCTAATGTTTTTACCAACATAACAGCTACACATGTATACAATCTGAAGGCCATGCTGCCCAACAGTGGACATCTAACTGTCAGGATGTAGTCACTCATAGCAGTGGGTGGAGTGGAGGACATGTCTGCTGTAATGGAGAGGTGGTTCACAGCAGCAGACAGCAGACCTGCAGTATCAGGCTATGACACATTCCACAGCTGCCAGCCCCCAAAGGTGGACCACACCACACCTCCACAGGTGGTGTCTCCATATTCGTTATGGATAGGAACACTTCCAGACTAGTATCCCAGCATAATGCATTAGAGATACATCCGGTACAACTGCCTTGGGGTAATGGTGCAATCCAGACCATAGCCTGCTATGGGTCCACATCTATGTCCCTAGACTCTCAATGCACATTCCTTAACACCCTGCCATTTATGATGATCCAATGCAACACTGACATTTGTATGAGACTTCTACTACCCCCTCTATCACCTGGGGAAAGTATCCAAGCGCCAGTATAGTGGTCCAACACTTCCTGGGATTCATCATTTCCAATGCCCAGGAACAGCTCATACTGACCCCCGGTAGAGGATGCAACAACCTTGACCTGTGTTGACTACTTACATATGGGACTGTTGCTCATCCACAGTTATCAATCCCTGCATGGTGAAATCTACACAGGCTGTAATCAACATGGAACTGAACATGTCAGCCACACCCCCCACAAAGGTAACCACTTTGCAAAACCTCTCCAAAGCTGGCTTTGTAGCCATGAAAACAGAGGTGGATGACTTCACTGCACCCATGACAATGGGAAATAGCTGCATGACTGTGGAATCATACACATATGCACTGTACAAACAGGTACATGAATGCATGGTACTAGCCAGAGACAACAGAATCCAGACACTGTCCTCCAAACATTGGGAGACAATGTGATGGTCCCCTGTCATTACTAAAATGTACAACAGAAGGAGGACACTGTTGCAGAGAATGGTGTGTCCCATGACTGTTGATCTCCTTTATTAGCCTCAAACACAACTTGGGATCCCTCATGGAATCCCCTACAAGCATCTATGATGGCAGACAAGCAGCAGAAACTGACAACCATCTCAACAGCCTTTGATAGTTACATCAACAACCTCCACAGCATTAAACATAAGTGTTGTGAGTTACTGCACAATGCTAATACCTATCCTGAGACAACAGATATTGGCCACAGTCTTGGCAACACATTCAGTTCCAGATTTACCCCTCTCTCCCCACACAAGTGAAGTGCTGAGTGAATGTGTTCTCACATGCTGTATCCTGTTTCTGTTCTAGGCATCTGTGTGACAACAGGATGTGGTCCTGCAGCAAGACCAAGGGGTATGGCAGTGTGGTAACAAATACAATATGTCTTAGGAAGGGTACAGCTGTATCTGCATGGATTTCCCCGGTCTGTAACACAGTGATTGCATATGCCTCACAGATTATAGGGCTGAGGTTTGTACATAGATGTTTGTTGATTTACAACATATGTTGCAGAGTAGGGAATGGTACGTGTTGTGGTTTGGACACACCTCCGATTGCTAATAACCACAGCCACAGGGGATATTCATCAACCAAACACACTGAGATTACTATTCCCACACACACACATACACACACACACACACACACACACACACACACACACACACACACACACACACACACACACACGCGCGTGTGCGCACACACACACACACACACACATTTGTCAGTACTGAGATCCATAGGTTTATTGCTTCATAGGTATGTAGTAGGTGAATGGGCTCTACAAGGCTATCCAAGGGAATACCCTGGCATCAGGCCACATGACAATTGTCCCCAATGTGGCTCAGGAGTATAGTTACTGGAGTGGTCCCCGGGGGGCATTGTATTCCCCATCCACTCATCCAGATCTCTATTGTGGGTGGCCAGTAATGTGCATTGGTTCACATGTATGTGATTTATATTCCATAACATGGACAGTGTCTGAGTTGTGCACCTGTCCCACATGCATGTTCTTTGCAGTGCGGAAGTGTGCTTGAGGTCTCTGGGGCATGTTGTGTGGACAGATTAGTATCTTCAAAAGTAGCATTCCTGACCTAGTTTGGTGAGACATGGTTGTGTAACTGAGGTAGTGATTTCACCTACATAGACAGCATGATACGGGGATTCATTGGAGTTATTGGAGTCTGTCCATACAGGGCATGTGTGTAAGGCATGGTATTCCCTTTGTGGGGTACATTTGTGGACTCTACAGTTGTTGCAGGTGTCCAGTGGGGAACATGGTAAAAGGGCCACTGTACACATTGATTGGGCTACTGAGGGAATAGAACAGAGTGACCATGTCCTTTTACTTGCTGGATAACACACAGTCAGAAGATTTAACACATCAAAGTACTTTCTGATGTCAGTGGCACTGTTGTGGTCAACAGGCAACTTACTGTCAACCTGTGTTTCCCATTCTGTTATAATAACGTCACTGTTCAGTGAACTACCACCAGTGTATTACTTCATGTGAGCCATGGTGCTCCCAAAGGTAATGGCAGCACATCTCTTGGCATTGAGGTAATGTCCAGGGCTCTGACAACAGTCCTAGGTGTCAAGTGGCCTTTGGGTGTGATGTCAACATCACATGGATTGGGGATGCTACCACCCACCTTACTGCTGTATGCAAACATTATCAGCCAGGGTGCCTTTGTGTTCTCCTGCACCTCAGTAGGGTAGATCCCAAATTCGAGAGGACATGGGTCCATAGCCTGTGTGACACCAGTAATGTCTGGTCATTGGTTTGACATGGAGTCCACTGCAATCACACCATGGGTACTATCTGTGAGGCAGTTTGCAGGAGAACTACTGATATAGTGGTTGATGCCTAGCCAAATGTGTCTGTGTATGATTCCTGGGTGCAGAGTGGTCTCTGAATATTAGAAGGGTTGCCTATATTGTTAACTAATCCATACTATCACATAGTCATTGCACATGGCACTGCACATTTAGGGCTGTGGATTGTCTACACCAACCTCTACAGTGTTTGACAACTGTTGGCCTTGTAATGTGGACATTGGGACATATACTAGGTCCTCAATATAATAATGTAGCAAACTCCACCCCCAATGGATCCTATTATTACACAATCACACCAACACAGGATAGTGATGGCAGACCCACACTTGCCAATACTGGGCTTTGAACCCCTACCTACTGATGTAGTGCTACTACAGTATTAACGCATTTATCACATGCACCACAGAGCTTACTGTTGTCCCAAGGTACTTTTAAGGTGAGGAACATCACCAGCCCCTTGTAAATACTGGGCATTGGGTGATGTAGTGGGTGAGAGATTTCCTAAACTATTTTACCCTGCACACACATTTACATTCACCAAGAGTGAAGTTAGAACCTTTATCTAACTTTGTTTCCAGATGTTTATGTTACGCATTTACCACACACACCACTGACTTTACATGGTTTAAGGCGGCCAACAGGTACTTCTAAGGTGAATGATATCTGCAGGACTGCTAAAGTTGGGCACTGAGAAGTGTACTGGCTGTAAATGGGGCCAGAATCTTTAAGGTACAAACACACACACACACACACACACACACACATATATATATATATATATATATATATATATATATATATATATATATATATATATATATATATATATATATACATAGATAGATATACATACACACATATTGCCAGGAATGAGAGTCAAACCCCTACCTATGTAGTTATTACAACTACATTGCTATGCATATATCACATGCACCACAGAGCTTATAGGTAGAACAGTGTCCAAACATACCTCTAAGGTGAGTGACATCAGCAGCCATTGTAAAGTATTACAAGTTGAAATGTACTGGCTGTGTATGGACACAAAATACCTAAACCTACAGATATACACACACACACTTTTACAATTGCTGGTACTGAGATTAGAACTCTTACCTAAGTAGTGTTTTGCACTACAGTATTACACAGTTGTCATGAGCGCCAGGGAGCTTATAGGTGGGAAAGCTGTCCAAAGGTATCTTAGAAGGTGAGTGACATCAGCAGCAGTGCTTAAGGAGGGGTAAAGGAAGTGTAGTGAATGGCCTCAAAATCATGTTTCTGCAAAGACACACACACACACACACACACACACACACACACACACACTGCACACATTTTCACAGTTGCCAGAACCGAGATTAGAACTTCTACCTAACTAGCTTGCTACACTATAGTATTACACAGTTATTAGAAGCACCATGGAGCTTATATGCTAGAAAACTGTCCAAAGGTATCTTTGAAGGTGAGTGACATCAGCAGTAGTGCTAAAGGAGGGGGAAGGGAAGTGTAGTGAGTGTGAATGGCCTCAAAATCATGTATCTACAAAGACACACACACACTCTCTCACACAAACACACATCTTTTTACAATTGCCAGGACTGGGGTTTGAACTCCTACCTAACTAGTTTGCTGCACTAGGGTACTACACAGTTATTGCAAGCGCCATGGAGCTTATAGGGCTGCAAGCTGTCCACTAGGGACAGCTTGCACCTGTCACCACTGGGCTTTCAGATATTGGCAAAGGCTCTTGCCACCCCCATAGTGCCTTTTTTAGGCAAGGCTCAAAAGTCAAACCCACCCCCATAGACAGCACAAGGAACAAGAAACTAAGGGTAATGCTGCTAAATGCCAGAAGTCTTAACCTCAAGATGCACGCACTTGAAGCTCTCCTCAGTATGGAGAACATCGATATCTGTGCAGTGACAGAAACCTGGTTCAAGGCACCAGAGAGCACCCCAGCACTACCAGGCTATACCTCATATCATGCTTTTCGCCCCAAAACCTGGACGAACCACAAAAGGAGGGAGTTTCCATATTTATCAAGGATATCCACACCTCCAGGTTAGTGGCATTGCATGAAGTATCAGAGACCATCCATGTGCAACTAACAGTGGGCAAGACTGCTTTTCAGTTTATAGCATCCTGCAGACCACCCTCTCAAAGTCAGGAATCCCACTCGGCTTTCCTGAAAACATTGGAGAACATGAAGATCTCTCCGAACACCATTATATTGGGCGACTTCAACTACCCAAACATTGACTGGGAGCACTACTCAAGCCCCAGCACCTTAGCCCAAAGGTTCCTGGAAATTATAAACTCAAATGCTATGGAACAACTAGTCACCACTCCCACAAGAGAGGACAACATACTAGACCTGATCATTACCAACATGGGGACTCTATGCTCCACACCAGAAGTATATCCCTCATTGGTAAGATCAGACCATAAATTAATTTCACTGGATGTCCACATCCCAGCCCCCCAGCCCAGAAAACCACAGTGAAAAACTTCTCAAAGTGAACTTCTCACTTCTCAAAACCAAGTGGAATCCTTCAAGGCCCCAGGGCCAGTGGAAACTACGGCCCAAACTGCAGAATCCTATATAAAGCATTCTACGGACATCTCCAGGAATGCATGGATCATGCTATCCCAAACAAAACCAAGACCCAATCATCCAAAGGCAGGCATCCAGTCTGGTGGACCCCTGCCATAAATAAACTGTGCAACAGAAGGAGGAAGCTACTACATGATAGAGCAAAATCCCTAATAGGAAGGCATTTCTGATCAGTACTAGCAAAAATTACGATCCTTCATAAAATCCTCCAAGGCCAGCTTCGAGAGAAAAATTGCACAGGACACCAAAGACAATCATAAGGCTTTTTTCAGTTATGTTAGAAACCTGGGATGCAACTCCCAGACTTGTTCTAAGTTGATTCTAATGACAAAAAATACACTGAACCCACAGACATCGCCAATATCCTGGCAGACAGGTTCAGTGCAAACTTCTCCACCCCCCCCCCCCAAAAAGCAAGTATCTATCCCGGCAGAGGGCTGCCTCCCAAACAACTCTGATGCACAGGTGAAGGCTGCCCTCTCCAAAGCAAAAAACACTGCTTCCATAGGACCAGATGGCATCCCAGGTTGTGTCCTACATGAACTCCAAGAGGAACTAATCCCTCAAATAAAACAGCTATACAATCTCAGCCTCACTACAGGATATGTGCCCACAGAATGGCGTACAGCAACAGTGGTCCCACTCCACAAAGTTGGAGCCTCTACGGACCCTGGAAACTATCGCCCCATAAGCCTGACTAGCTTAGTCTGCAAGGCTATGGAGAGGATCATCATGGAGCTCATAAACAAAGACATTGGGGACCTACAGACACTAGATCCTACCCAGTTCGGCTTTGTCAAGGGCAGATCCTGCCTTTTGAACCTGGTTGACTTCTTCAAAACAGTCACCAAAGCCATAGATGAAGGGAAGGTAGTCCACACAGCCTATCTGGACCTTGCAAAGGCATTTGACACAATATCCCACTGGCATCATAGATAAGCTATCCAGCTTAAATATAAAACCCTATGTCATATGATGTGTCTCAAACTAGCTCAAAGACAGGAACCACAGAGTGTGAGTTGCTAGAGCCATGTCAGACTCGAAACTGGTCACAAGTGGTGTCCCACAGGGTTCTGTCCTGGGACCACTCTTGTTCGGTATATACTTTTCCGAGGTACAGGCAAATGTGGGAGGACTATGGCTCACCAAGTTCGCAGACGACTGCAAACTGGGTGCCATAATCAACTCACCAGCTGACACAAACATCCTTCAAAAAGGTCTCACAGAGACAGATAACTGGTGCCAGCACCATGGTATAAAGCTAAATGCCAAAAAATGTATAGTCATACCCTTTGGCATAAACAATGTGCCCACAAATTACCACATAGACGGAAACCCATTAAGTACAGAGAAAGTTATTAGGGACCTGGGGACCCAAGTTGATAGCAATCTCTCCTTTGAAAACCACATTGCCAAAGTGGTTAGAAAGACCTTCTACATAGCCCACCTCATCACGAAGGGTTTCACATCTAGATCAAGAGAGGTAATCGTGCCCTTTATTCATCCCTCATCAGGCCCATCATGGAATACAATGCCCCTTTTGGGATGTACCTTACCGACACCTGCAGCAATTAGAAAGACCCCAAAAGTATCTCACCAAGAGGATCAAGGGTCTCAAACAGATGCCATATGCTGCTCGGTTCAAAAAACTCCAGCTCTACTCAGTTGCATACCGCCTACTTCGAGGCGATCTATGCCTGACATACAAAGCTATGTCAAATCCAGAATTAATGGACATGCTCCACCTCAGTAAATCTAAATCCCTTAGAGCCACACGCTCGAGGGACTTGAACCTCAGCACAGAAATAAATAGAACTTGCTGGAGGGACAGGTTCATAACCCAGAGGCTCACTTCGCTCTGGAATAGAATTCCAGTTCATGTGAGGCAGAGCACCTCACTGAATCTCTTCAAGAAGAATCTCGATAGGTGGATGGGGGATCATAGGTTTGTCCCAGGGATTACTCCTGTGTCACTATTAGACAGAGGCACAGTAAACTAAACCTTAAAAAGGGCACAGTATACTCAAATCAAGGGGTGGCGTAAGCCATACAGAATCGGGCTAGGCTTATAATTGCCCCAGGGCAGATAGCCTAGTATAAACCTATGAACCTATGAACCTATGAAAGGGTTATTTCAGGGTGATTGACATCAGCAATAGTGCTAAAGTAGGACAATGAGAAGTGTAATGAGTGTGAATGGACTCAGACACATTCATCTAGCAGCACACACACACACACACACGCACTCACACACAACTTTACATTTGACAGGACTGAGATTACAACTGCTACATGGATACTTATTTGTACTATAGTGTTACACAGTTATCACAAGCACCATTGAGACTATAGGGCTGAGGGCTAAACAAAGGAATTTCTAAAGTGAATGACATCAGCACATCATGTGATATAGGACAATGGGATGTGCACTGGGTGGGAAAGGGCTCATAATGGGATTCTGTCTCTCACTGCCTGTCTCTCTCTTCCCCACGTGTGTGTGTGTGTGTGTGTGTGTGTGTGTGTGTGTGTGTGTGTGTGTGTGTGTGTGTGTGTGTGTGTGTGTGTGTGTGTGTGTGTAAAATGGTACAGTCTATGGGTTCACTGCAGTGCTCTTAGTTTGGATTGTGTCCTTTATGATTATTGTACTCCTGTTTGCATTATCAACTATTCTATGTAACACAATAATAATGCAGCTCTGTTACTTATGTTTACTTACATCCCTTTATAAAGATAGTTTCTGATGTAATGTCTACATTTCATTGTAGTAGTAAGTTCTAAAATATATTAACTACTGGTTGCATCAGTAATTGTTTTAAGTCATTTAAAAGTAATGGAAGTCTTTTGCTTAGGTTCCCCTTGTCCTGGTACATATAGTGGCTACAATGTCTATAATTCAAGACATTGTACCAGTATTTTTTGAAAGAAAGAGTTGTAAGCTCCCCCCACTTGGCCTTTTACCCAAATGTAGAGTTGCAATAGGGATGTGGTTTGCTGTACTTTGCATATTACCCATGCTTTCTTCCCATTTATTTTTATCATACATGATTAAGATTGTATTAGGCTATCGAGCCGGAGGTCATTTCAAGCCCAGCCGTTTCATCCCAATGTAATACCATAGAAATGTTAGTTAATACCCACGGCTGCATTTAGTAATAACTGCCCATGTCCAGGAGGGTAGTGGGCACTATTCCTGGTAAGAATTTACAGTGCCCCATCCACTCATCCAGGTTCCTTTTGAACAGTGTGATAGAAGTGCTGTGTTTCACATGAATAGGTAGCCTATTCCAAACATCCAGCAGTCACTGGGAGAAAAAACTGTCCCTCCAGCATGTCCTATTTAAGTTGCAGACCATATTTAGCTCCCTGGAATGGGTGGCCCTAGTTCCATTTGATTTATGGGTGTGTGTGTGTGTGTGTGTGTGTGTGTGTGTGTGTGTGTGTGTGTGTGTGTGTGTGTGTGTGTGTGTGTGTGTGTGTGTGCGTGTGTGCGTGTGTGCGTGTGTGTGTGTGTGTGTGTGTGTGTGTGTGTGTGTGTGTGTGTGTGTGTGTGAAGTATCAATGGTGTACACTTTGGTGTGTATGCACAAACATCTGCAATAACAGATATCTATAGTCCGCTGTGTTGTCAGACATAGGCTTCATTTCTCTAAGTGTAGGAGCATGCCCCGTATGACCTTCTATATTGAGTGTGTGCATCCATTCCAGGGAGAGTTGGACTCCATTTCAGGGTTTTGTGTGCTACAGCTACACCTAGCAACCTGTTTTTGCAGGATATCTGTAGACAGGTTGCTAATATGGAGACACAATGGGCATAGCATACTGGAGATACTGTAACTAATGCTGTCTGTGCTGCTTGTGTAACATGGTTGGTTGTAGCATAGATTTTCTGACATATGTACTGTTTTACACTGTGATGTATCATGTCATCAACTACTGACAATTATCATTCTTTGCTCACAGTTATTTACCAGGGTAATACAAGATTAATGAAGCTGAAATAAATATTCTGAGGCATACAGACTATACATTCTGGCCCACTCCTGCCATTGTGGAGGGGTAGCTACAGACAATAGACTGCTGGTTCTGTGTAAATGGTCCAGCACCTTGGTAGTATGCTGGCTGGGGATCCCCTTCTTGGTTTTCTCAACTTAATGGAATGGCCATATCCTGCTGGGGCCAAACTTCTCAGCTGTACAGATACACCCAGGTTATCCAGAGACAAGACTCATATATATGGTCAGTTTATCTTCACATTGTGGTTTACAAACAGTTTTGTGGCTATTCATTCATGGGTTTGCAGTCAGGGGGTAGTATGGCCAGACATTAGAGTTTCAGATTTCATACACTCCATAACATCCATGCTTCTACCCCCCCCCTCCCCGTTACTCTCTCCTCTTCCTAACATTATGAAAGCAATATCTCTAAGGTATCCCTATAGTTGGGCCTTTATCCCAGTAGTATTTATGGCCTGGTCTACAGTTCTTGCAGTAAGCAATGGGGGGAGGGCATGCTACTGCCATTTGTCAGCATGGCCTTGTATTTGTTTTCTGTTTACTGTGTTAGGCTGTTAGTTAGGACCCCCTGACATTCCATACATTGGCACTATGGGTGAGGCATGGGCCTTTGCCAGAGGACTGTGGACCATTTGAGAGTGCTGCAGGCCATCTGTAGCAGGCCAGTGCATTCTGTCACTCATACATTCCCAGGCTGCAAGCCAGTGGATTACCCTGGGGTGACACTGGTAAGTGGTTGAGGTGTTCCTGTCAATCCTTCCTGTTCATACTGATCCACAAGTCTGGATGTGGTCAGGTTGCTGCTTACAGCTAGGGACACACCTGCATGGGACACCTATTCAGCATGCAGCATATCATGTATGTATTCCCATACAGAGATGGGTTCATGCTGTACTCATTCCATACAGCAAGGAAATGACCTGTGATAAACCTGTGGCTGATGGTGGGGTGAGCTGGGTGCATGTGTGATATGAAAGCTACTAGTCCCTGACTCACATCTATACCTGGGGCATTCCCCTTATGCTGGCTTGTGTTTGGACATGGGCAGCCTGTCATTATTTTATAACTGTGCCTTTTGTGGTCTGCCAGTGATTGGCCAGTCTACTCGTATTCCATACTAGAGGGACAACTGATGTGATGCTAACCTCTATGTATAATTCCAAAGTTGGATGCAGTTGACAGTTATTTTATATGCACTCTGTGTAGGTTACTTCCACCTGTGTACTGTTTCTATGCATGGGCCCCCATTCATGGCATGTCCAGCTTTCTGACAGTGATGGATATTGACATCTGGACAGTGAGTATGTACAACTGCTGACATGGGTGTAGCTGAGAAGCAGTGTTGTTGGCACTGCAGTTATTGGAACATGGCCCTGTCAACCACTGTACTGTACCTAGGCCACTGAGACACAACCATCCAGGCCCACATGCTGACCACTTCCAGGCAATATTAAACACACAACAAACTTACCACACTGACCCCTGCATATTGTACACATGCAACAATGTAGATTGAGACAGCTCTGGCAATCTGTGCTTCAGTGATATTACTCCTCAAACTAAGATGTTACTGCATTTCTACATGGGCTTGTGGGGGGTGCACTCCTGAAGACTTTAAACATTTGCAATGACTGTGCTGGTATTTCGGTTACTCTGTTGGCTTCCATTTCATATTGTATTGTGACCTATCATGCAGAAAGGAGGCATATTAGTAGAGTACACATGTTAGATTTTAATGGCATAAATTTCAGTTTCAGACTTCTTACCCTTCAGAACTAAAATGCAACTGCCAGACCTGCTGTAGTATGTCTGTGTAGGTCTGGTGGGGGGCTGTTCACCATTGCCATCATTTGAGGACCTTAGCCCAGCCTTTCTTCATGGTCATCTACACCTGTACTGCTGTGTGAGGCTGGTGGTGGGTATGTGACCCTCACTGATATCCATGTGTGTGACCCATTGACACCCACAGTTATTTGGGCCATCACATGTACTGCGTTGGGGGTTGTCACCTTGTGTAGTGCTGCCTAGTATGTTGGCACCAATATTTGTTATGGATTTCCTGCTGACCCATATAGCTGTCAGCTGTCTGCTGCTATCCCATTCACCCACCCAATTCCATTGCATGTTTGCATCCATACCATACATACAAGTATCAGAACATACTACTCCATTCAGTAATTGATAGGAAGGGTGACTTACCTTGTTGCTGGGCCAGTATTGAGGATGATGCTAGAGGGCTGACTATGTGAGATGCACGTAGTACACTCTCTCTACATGGTAAGGCACAGGTAGTGTCATGTGTGGCATTCCTTTTACTGTATGTGAGAGTTGGAGAGAGGTATCAGTCCCTGGGTCCTTACAGTGTCAGTGTGTGTGCTATGTGTTGCCTCTTTGCCAAGGCCTGGGAATACTGGGCACACCTCCTTCTGCCTACAGGGGCAGGCTCAGGAAGTTCCTCCTCCGAGTCCATCTGTCCCTGTGCTGCCATTGGCAAAGGTGGGTGGGCTGCATGGCCCTGCCCCATGCTGTTCCTGCTGCAGCTGTTTCCACAGGATCATATTGTGTAGCATGGTGCATACTATGAACATTTGTGTACATGTAGCTGGAGAGTACTGCAAGGCTCCACCGGATATGTCAAGGCAGTGGAACCATGACTTGAGCATCCCAAACACATGTTCTACAATGATCCTGGTTTGTGCATGTACCTCATTATGGTGTTCTTGTTCAGGTGTGTGTTCATAGGGTCATAGGTTGATAGGTTCATAGATTCATAGGTTGATACTAGGCTATCTGCCCTAGGGCATTTATAAGCATAGCCAGAGTGTGTTTGGCTTTCACCACCCTTTTAGATTTGTTGACTGTGCCTCAGTATAGTAGGTCACAGAAGGTAGTCCTTTTAAGGTTTGTTATATGTACCTCTGTCAAGCAGCGACACAGAAGAGATCCCAGGGGTAAACTTACGATCTCCCATCCATTCGTCAAGATTTCTCTTGAAGAGGGTCAGTGAGGGGCTCTGCCTGACATGGATTGGGATTCTGTTCCAGAGTGAGGGGAGCCTCTGGGATATGAATCTGTCCCTCCAGCATGTCCTGTTTATTTCTGTGCTGAGGTTCAAGTCCCTGGAGTGTGTAGCTCTAAGGGATTTAGATTTCCTGAGGTGAAGCATGTCCATTAATTCTGGGTTGAACATGGCTTTATACATCAGACACAGATTGCCTCTGAGTAGGCAGTACATAACTGAGTAGAGCTGGAGTTTCTTTAGCCAAACTGCATAGGGCATCTGTTTGAGCCCCTTGATCCTCTTGGTGAGATACTTTTGGGGTCTTTCCAGTTGCTGAAGGTGTCGGGTAAGGTACATCCCAAACGGGGCATTGTACTCAATTATGGGCCTGATAAGTGATGAGTAGAGGGGCACAATGACCTCTCTTGATCTAGATGTAAACCCTTTCATGATAAGGTGGGCTGTATAGAAGGTCTTTCTAACCACTTTGGCAATGTGATTGTCAAAGGAGAGATTGCTATCTACTTGGGTCCCCAAGTCCCTAATTACTTCTTCCATTTTAATGGATTACCACCTATGTGGTAATTTTGGGCACATTGTTTTTCCAAAGGGATGACTATGCACTTTTTGGCATTTAGCTTTAGGCCATGGCTCTGGCACCAGTTATCCATCTCTGTGAGACCCTTTTGGAGGATGCTTGTGTCAGTCAGAGAGTCGATTATAGCACCCAGTTTGCAGTCATCTGCGAACTTGGTCAGCCATAGTCCACCCGTGCATTTCTGATGGGTATCATCAGCCACAGCTCCAGTGCAGAGCCAGCACCCCCCACTAGATGGCCATATGGGAAGTCCCCCCAGCAAACCCGATACAGCTGTGAGCAATGCCAGATGTGGGAGTCGTAATAGCTTCCAGGGCTGCCAGCACACATGTTCATGATAATGCCCTGAGCATCGCACATGACCTGGCAGTTGATGGAGGGGAAGCCCTTGTGGTTTATGTAGACCCTACCCCACTCACTGGGTGGTGCTTTTATGTGGATGTGCGTGCATTCTATAGCACCAACTACCTCAGGGTATTCTGCTATACGGTGGAAGAGACGCATACTTCTGGTTAACGCCTCACAGGTGTTGGGAAAATATATGTGCTCATTGGCATGTGGTGTCATGGTATCCAGGAAATGGTGGAGTACCATGGATGCTGATGCCTGTGAGACCCCCATGATATCTCCAGTTTGTCTTTGGAAGGTACCTTTGTCTACTATTCTTAAGCCTACAAATACCTTGGTATCCACTGGGATGGGCTCCCCTCTGTTGGTTCTGTGTGTGAGGTGGGGATGGCATAGCTGGACAGTTTGCTGTAGAATATCCCTGTCCACTATTTCCAGCTCATGTAGGCCCTGGTAGGTTACCCTGGGTCTGTACACTCTTCTCTTCCTCCTCACTGTGGGTCAGTTGTCAGCATTCTCCTCCTCACCACCCTCAGTCTCTAGCACATATTGATGGAGTAAAGCAGCAGCAGCCTCTAACACTTTTAGTTAGTTTTGCCAGTTAAAAATTCTCCATCTGTGTAAACCGGTCATGTAGAGTTTGTGGGAAAAAAACAGTCTGAAAGGTGTTTGCATAGTTTATGGTGGTGTGCTGGGCTGCTGCATCTGTAATTTGGTGATTCTAATACATTCCACCTGCCAGCTATGCTAGTTCTCCTTGATTGCCTTCCTACTGCTGTTTCCCCTTCCGTTTCTTCCCTATTTAAGCCTCGAGGTGTGCCCCACATACCCAGTGCTGAAATGTAAACAGTGCTGCCATTTCCTCTTGTTTTTTTTTTCAGTTTTTTTTTTTTATGTTTAAAACCCAGTGCATGGCATATACACCTGTTTAGGCTATGTACACAGTACTCAGGCACATCTGACACACCCCTTTCCTTAGCTGTGCTTAGCTAAGGGCAAACACAGGCCACAGAGCTCCAATGAGCTTAGAGCAAGCATGACACACCCCCTTATGAAGTCATTCAGTTCTTAGACTTGCCCTGTTGTATTGCTGCACCTACACGGTTAGGTACAAGCTGACACTTTGAAGAAATATGTGATTCAGTATAACTCCCCTCATTGGCATACCCCAGTGTGTAGGTTGTTAGTTACTGCACTAAAACAGACCCTTTCCCCTTGACAACCAGCGCTCCCTGGTATTGTTTACATTTTGCATGCCATGGACTATAATGGCAAAATGCAGATTTAACTTAAAATTGAGTTTTCCTGTTTTTTTTTATTTTCGGCCCGATCTCGTTTGCGCACCACTGCCCTATGCTTAAATGGCCAAGATCAGCCAAAAAAAAAAGTTTAATTTTCATAATAATTAATAAATTTTTAATGCAAATGGCCTTATATTTGGCCATTGGCATGTCTAATGTACATAATACATGCCTTTTCACTAGCTGTCATGCCTCCATTTTGTCAGTTGCAGAAATGTACTCAGTTATTTTCCGAATACATTTCTGCACTGACACTGTTCTACCAAGGAGACCTGGCAGCTTGGTCAATCACTAAATCTCCTCATTTGCATGGTTTTCAACAGCAAATGAGATGATTTGCATGCTGCATGGTTCTCCGTGCTAGAACAGGGTAGGGCCGCTCATGCACATGAAAACGTCACTATCCTGAATCACTCACCTGCCATTTTCCATGCAGGAGTGGCTACACTGTTCCTACATGGAAAATACAGCTTCCTGAATCCTGGTTTATGTAGACCCTACCCCACTCACCGGGTGGTGCTTTGATGTGGATGTGCGTGCATTCTATAGCACCAACTACCTCAGGGTATTCTGCTATACGGTGGAAGAGACGCATACTTCTGGTCAACGCCTCACAGGTGTTGGGAAAATATATGTGCTCATTGGCATGTGGTGTCATGGCATCCAGGAAATGGTGGAGTACCATGGATGCTGATGCCTGTGAGACCCCCATGATATCTCCAGTTTGTCTTTGGAAGGTACCTTTGTCTACTATTCTTAACACACAGCACAACCAAGTGAAGCAAGCAAAGTACAAAACAACCATAAAAAGAGGTTCAAGGAGCTAAAAAAACTAAGATTTAAAGAGACTTCTCTTTTTTACGATACCTGCTTGTTGGAGAAGTATGTTAGTTTGTCTATTACACCCAGGGGACTTCAGGTGGACAAACTACCTGCTACAAAATTTGCTGATGATGAAACCGAGTTTTTGGAGGAGTGGAAGGCTGCCTCACTTCAATGTACCTTAAGCTGGCTCAAGATACTCATCAAACGGAATCGTAAGAACCTGGGGACAGTGCAACTAAAAATTGCAGAGGTAGAGGAAAGTCTACTCACTGAAATCCCTCGAGAGGTTTTTTCAGCTACTATTAAGAATATTAACATAGAGACTAACAAGTTTGAGAGTGATATTATATCTAGGAAGAAAAATAAGCTAAACAGAGATATTAGCGATTTCAGTAAGAATAGCATTTATCTTTGGCAGCGTAAACGTAAGAATGGTACAGTCGGTACCGGAAGAGCTGAAGGAGCTTCCCGGTTCACAAGAGACTCTTCTGTTTCATCTTCAGATATGGGGGTAAGCCGAAAAAGCGTATCATTTGAAAGAGTAGATAACATGGATGATGCCAGCGATCAAATGGAAATGGAAGAACAAGGAAATTGGAATTTTCGCCAGGGCAACAAGAGAAAATCCAGAAGCAATTAAGTAACAGACGCCGTTGAAAGGGAGCAGCTTTCGGCTGTCCTAAATGGAACTCTGAGGTTGGGACATTTTGCTGTTACAAATACTTTGTACAATTATGAGAAAAATCATATTGTAAATTTGAGTGATTTATTGCTCACTTTTGATATGGAGCAGGTATTACTTAAAGGTAGCAAGTTTGTGCCTACCAAGATACCTGCTCTGTCAGAGTTAATTATTGATGCTAAACACTTCTGCAGGAAATTGTACTTAAAAAGTTTTTTTGAAAGCAAGAATTGTTCTAATGATAATTTAATGAGTTCTTTAAATTTTGTGGAAATTAGCAATACTAATGAGACTTGTGTCGGGCAGGATGTTTTATCATGTTCTTTTGATTCTTTGCTGAACCTTTCCACATATGATTATGAAACTTCTGGGCTTATAGAGGGGGAAGCAGATATTTGTGAAACTGAGTTACTTGATGTTGTAACTGGACGTTTTGTGACAGGTTATGGAAAACTTAAAATTCCAAAGTTGCCAAGCTATAGTTCATTTTACGCCTAAAAATTCTGCTGTTTTAAGGGCTTTTGAGAATGTGTTACTTGGTAAAATAGAGGCTGAATATGTGAGTTTTATGAAAAAATACTTTGTTTATAACCTCACTAAAAATGAATGGAAAGCTTTGAAAGATATGCAAGCTGTTTGTGACACATATGCTTTTTGTCAAGCAGATAAAGGAGGGAATTGGGTAATTATGGATAGAACACATTATTTGAAAATGGTGTTTGATCTATTATCAGATGAACAAGTTTACATAGAGATGCCAAATAATCCTGTTTTGGAATTTAATAAACTCTCTTAGAGTTACTGGAGAGGGGAGAAAGACTGTTTTTTTTCAATAATAAAGATGTTAAAAAACTTTACATTGCTAATCCCAGGGATCCCAGGTTTTATGCTCTACCCAAACTACATAAAAATCTTATTGACCCCCCGGGACGCCCTATAGTTTCATGTTGTGGCTGCTTTCTTGAACACATTGGTATATTATTGGACTCTATTCTTAAAAAAGAATTGGTCCATGTTTCTTCACATATTGGAAATACCAATGATTTTTGTGTTAAAATAAAGAACATGCAATGGGACAGTAAATTTTATTGGGCCACGGTGGATGTTAAGGCACTTTATACAAGCATAAAAAGAAAATGGGGTTTGGAAGCCATTCAAAATATATTGGAGGAGGGCACCTCATATATTATTTCACTGTTAGAATTTGCATTAACTCACAATTACTTTTGCTGTGAAGGGAAGATATTTTACAAAAGATGGTACTGCAATGGGTGCAAATTTTGCCCCCACGTATGCGATACTGTTTATGTCTTATTTTGAGAGTATTTTTCTGTATAGGTTAAAGTTTTTTCAGAACAATGTTGTGCTCTATTATAGATATATTGATGATTTGATTTTTATATGTACTGGTAGTACCGCTGAATTTGACGGTTTTATTACTAGTTTACATGATAATAAATTTGGTCTTGAATTCACTTATGTTCTGAATAGAACTTCTATTCAGTTCTTAGATATTTTATTATATGTGGATTCTCATAATAGAGTACAATATAAACCCTATAGAAAAATTACTGCAACTAACAATTTCCTTCATGCTACTAGTGCACATCCAAGACATTTGATTGAAGCTTTACCCTATGGCTTAATTCAAGCACGTTTGAGCATACCTCTGAAACTAAATTGCTAGATTTTGAATTTAGGATGGTCACAAATAGACTTTTGGAGAGGGGTTATTCGGAAACTTCAGTAAAGAACAGCAGTAATAGAGTGCGGAATTTTGACTCTTTTACTAGAAGGACAGATTTATTATACCAACAAAGGACAAATACATTTGTCACAAATGAAGAGAATAGAATTTTTTATGTTAGTAAATATTCTCCTTTTTCTTCCTCTCTCAAAGAAATAGTAGATTTTTTGTGGCCTTTTGTTCATCAAAATGATGAAATTGGTTATTTATTTCCTAATAAGGTCTGTTTCTCATTCGGTAGATATGCAAACCTGAAAGAGAAATTAAAATTTAAATCTGAGATTAGACTAAATAGGGAAAATGTTATTTCAGTAGTAAAGGGTATGTTTAAGTGTGGAAAATGTAGAATTTGTCAAAATGTCAGGAACCTAACAGGAAATTACATTAATGGCATTAAATATCAAGCTCTGGATACTTTTAACTGTAGATCTTGTGGAGTGGTTTATATTATAGGTTGTGGGTGTAATCCACCAAAATATTATATAGGACAAACTAAACGCCAACTAAAGTTAAGAATTATGGAACATATGGGTGACATCAGAAATAGGAGAATGGAAAGTCCTGTTTCCGAACATTTTCATATGTTACATAATGGTAAGCTGGACTCATTCTTCTTTTGTGCCTTGGCTAGACCTGATAGTTATACTAATGGGAATTTCTTATATAAATTATTAAAGTTGGAAAGTATGTTTATCCTTAACTTTGGCACTTTAAAACCTAAAGGTTTGAGTTTAGAAAATAATTTAACTATTTAAATTATTTATCTACATGTAGAAATATGTTTAAGTTGTTTTTTCTTAAAAGCACTTTAGAAAATGTGTGTGTGTATTGTTTTCGTTTGTGCCCTTTCCTCTATATATGGCTTTTTCATTTTACTTCATGGTGTCTTTTCTAAATTAGTATAATTAACTAATTAATCAATTATGAAAATACATATAAAATGATGCAGTTACTTGTGAATGATTATTCCTTTGAAGGCTGTGGAAGCCGAGGTACCAGAATAAATTCCTTCTGTGCATCTGTTCGTGTTGGTCCTGCTTTTTATGGTTGTTTTCTACTATTCTTAAGCCTACAAATACCTTGGTATCCACTGGGATGGGCTCCCCTCTGTTGGTTCTGTGTGTGAGGCGGGGATGGCATAGCTGGACAGTTTGCTGTAGAATGTTCCTAACCACCCTATAGCGCTCCACTATTTCCAGCTCATGTAGGCCCTGGTAGGTTACCCTGGGTCTGTACACTCTTCTCCTCCTCCTCACTGTGGGTCAGTTGTCAGCATTCTCCTCCTCACCACCCTCAGTCTCTAGCACATATTGATGGAGTAAAGCAGCAGCAGCCTCTAACATTTTTAGTTAGTTTTGCCAGTTAAAAATTCTCCATCTGTGTAAACCGGTCATGTAGAGTTTGTGGGAAAAAAACAGTCTGAAAGGTGTTTGCATAGTTTATAGTGGTGTGCTGGGCTGCTGCATCTGTAATTGGCTGATTCTAATACATTCCACCTGCCAGCTATGCTAGTTCTCCTTGATTGCCTTCCTACTGCTGTTTCCCCTTCCAGTTCTTCCCTATTTAAGCCCCGAGGTGTGCCCCACATACCCAGTGCTGAAATGTAAACAGTGCTGCCATTTCCTCTTGTTTTTTTTTTTCAGTTTTTTTTTTTTATGTTTAAAACCCAGTGCATGGCATATACACCTGTTTAGGCTATGTACACAGTACTCAGGCACACCTGACACACCCCTTTCCTTAGCTGTGCTTAGCTAAGGGCAAACACAGGCCACAGAGCTCCAATGAGCTTAGAGCAAGCATGACACACCCCCTTATGAAGTCATTCAGCTCTTAGACTTGCCCTGTTGTATTGCTGCACCTACACGGTTAGGTACAAGCTGACACTTTGAAGAAATATGTGATTCAGTATAACTTCCCTCATTTGCATACCCCAGTATGTAGGTCATTAGTTACTGCACTAAAACGGACCCTTTCCCCTTGACAACCAGTGCTCCCTGGTATTGTTTACATTTTGCATGCCATGGACTATAATGGCAAAATGCAGATTTAACTTAAAATTGAGTTTTCCTGTTTTTTTTTTATTTTTGGCCCGATCCCGTTTGCGCACCACTGCCCTATGCTTAAATGGCCAAGATCAGCCAAAAAAAAAAAGTTTAATTTTCATAATAATTAATAAATTTTTAATGCAAATGGCCTTATATTTGGCCATTGGCATGTCTAATGTACATAATACATGCCTTTTCACTAGCTGTCATGCCTCCATTTTGTCAGTTGCAGAAATGTACTCAGTTATTTTCCGAATACATTTCTGCACTGACACTGTTCTAGCAAGGAGACCTGGCAGCTTGATCAATCACTAAATCACCTCATTTGCATGGTTTTCAACAGCAAATTAGATGATTTGCATGCTGCATGGTTCTCCATGCTAGAACAGGGTAGGGCCGCTCATGCACATGAAAACGTCACTATCCTGAATCACTCACCAGCCATTTTCCATGCAGGAGTGGCTACACTGTTCCTACATGGAAAATACAGCTTCCTGAATCCTGGGGACTGTCTGTTTGTCTGAGCAGCCACATGCCGTGCATGAGCCTGCCACATGGGGCCCTTTACCACTACTGTCTTCTTGTCATTATTAGTCATATTGGGACTGGAACTGGGAGCTGCAGTGACAGCTTGTATCACTTAACCACCAGACTGGTGCATGATCATGTTATTCAGAATGTAACATACAGTAAACATCTTGCACACAGTAGTTGGGCCATACTGAGGGCAGACCCAGCCTCATCCAGGCACCTGAAATGGCTCTTCCCATAGTCCTGGCTTGGTCTTGAGGTGACACCAGGAAATGGATGTACTGATCCACATGTGCCAAGGGTACATTCAGGAACCGCTGCAGTATTCTTGAGACAGACACCTGTGAGATCCCCAGTGTGTCCTCATTCTGTCACTGGAAGGTCCCCATAGTAAGTACAGTGAGGACTAGACATACCTTGCTGTCCACAGGGATAGAAATCCATGCATTCATCCAGTACCCCTATTGTGGTCAGACATATCCACTAAGACCCTTATAATGTCCCTGTCCATTTACAATCTATCAAGGATTTTCTGATTATCAAACTTATAATGAGTTACTCTTTGCTTATATTTTCGCCTTCTTAGCTGGCAAGCACCACTGGGTGCAAGCCAAGACAAGCATCTCAGGCCTGCAAATAGCAATGCTGCCAGCAAGTAAAAGCATTTTTGCCTTTTGCGACTCTGATAGATTTCACAAGGCTTCTCTTTATATAGTGCATCTGTGACTGGAGCAGAAAAGTGGGAAAAATCTGACTATTGACTCGCAAATGTTGCAAAACATATTTCATTACCATATGAAGATTTACATCACTCATTTAGATTTCATTATTTGCGCATTTATGTAAGTACATGCAAGGTCATTACACATTTGCATAAATGGCCTCTATGAATTGCAACTCAGCAGAGCTCATCCATGAGCATCACAGATAGCTTCAGTGCACTTGCATAACTAACTATGAATACCATCCTCTTTGTTAACTTATTAATAACTCTCTTCTCAGTTTTCAACTAACCACTATCTTTATCACTTTTGAATTTATGCATTTTTCTGCTTATCTCAACTTTACTACCATAGCTGTCTCTTCATATATTGTAATTTAAACAAATCAAGCTTAGTTCTCGCATTTTAGGCAATCTTACTATTTCTTTGCTTACTCTGTATTATATTGCATTGTATTGTACATGTAAATATGGAAACCTTTCCAACTCTTGTTTTATATTGTACTTGTAAAAATGACCATCCATATCAAATGTTTATATTTGCTATATTCTGCTGTTTTTGCTTTTGTGTAATAATTTGGAGATTTTCTCTTCAGGCCACTACAGAATATGGGTTGTCTTCTCGTCTGACTTCCTTGGTAAATGAATGTTAATCAAGAAAATATCATTCAGTATTTTAAAACCATAGTTGTATGACATTAATATAATTCGGAACTCAGTATTTCAATGCCCTAAGTTTCAATACACAATGATAATTGACAGCTTCATTTAATCCTGGCTTATTACATGCATTTAAAAGAATTTGCCATCTTAGTTCTTTATATATTCTTTAACATCTACTGCAGTCCTTACATCTTCTCCCATGAGCATTAAATACACCATGCACACTACAGGCAGTCCATACATTGCACTGGCACAGGCTCTCCCCCATTCATACCTCTTAACCTGGAAACATCAAAAATCTGGGCAAAGGCCCATGAAAAATCAGTGCAAATCTGACTGCTGATTAACATAAAGTTTGCATACATAATTACGTGACCCCACCCACTCCAATGGAATTGTGGGATACCAACTTTCAAATGTAAACTGAAGAACAGAACCAAAATATGGCCCCAAAATCTAGACCCTGTAGTAAATGGTACCCATTTTTTTAATGTGTAGCAATGATGTTCACTGGGAAGGGAGAAGATGATGAACATTAGGATTTTGTTTTTGGTGACTTGCAGTATGTGGGTTTTGTTGTAAAAGTAGGGCATTTAATGGTAGGCAATATTCTAATCTTAGCAAAATAATATTATAGTTTGCTAGGACCTCCAAAAGTCATTCTCCATGGCCTACTGATCAGTGGCATAGGTTGAGTTTACATCACCCAGGGCTGTCTGAGTTTGCCGCCCTTCCCCCCTCACAAAATCATGGTTGAATTGGGCCCCCCCATACACAGCCCCACTGCAGCCAATCCAATGTCCCATTACTTGGCTATTTTTCCCCATTTACCATAAAAACTAATGTGCATACTGCTTTACTTCTGCAATGATTATTTGTATTTCATTTAAAACTTTTATTTTACATTTTATAGCACAAACACTAATCCATATCTGCTAAATAAAGCAATACAGTCGCACAATGAAAACAGACTTAGCATTAAAACTTCTTTGCCCTTGAAACTCACATTCATTGAAACAGCATTGAAACCAACATTCAAAGAAAATGCATCCGGCCAGTGGCAGATAAAGATTACCTTTGGGCTGTTTTCAAATCATAGGCCCCTTGCACACGAAACATACTTGTGTTCTTTGATACACCTTCCTGATTGTATTAAATTATGCTCCTTGTATAATACAGCACACTTGTTAGAGTGTGTTTTAAGTTTATTGTTTTGAACATTTTTACAGTAAGCAATGAAACAAAATGCATGAACCAATAATGACAAATCTGCCCAATTCAAAACATTTCCATCATAAAAGTGTACTCAAGACTTCTACAATCCACCAGTATCAGTAAATATTCTTCATCTTTTCAAACCACTACTAAAAGACTTCCTCTCTGCCTCCTGTCTTTTTCCCTGCTCCTCATCTGGGACATAGCTTTTCCTAACATCCTTCATTCACCTTTTTATACCTCCCTTTAAATCATGAAATCACTTAACCAGTTTAATCTCATATAATACTTCACATTATTGTACTTCCTAAACTACTGCGCCTATTTCTAATACCAAATTACTATTCCACCAGTAGTTCTCTTGCTTATCTCCTCTAATACCTCACCCTACTGTATTTTTTAAATTGCTCCTACCTATCTTATACACCACTCTTCTATCTGTAAAGTCCCAGTACAAGGTTTGTAAATTTAATGTTTGTGAATATCAATACAAATTTTACTATGTTAACTATTATGCTATGTATTCTCTGAAACTGCATTATAAAATTTGTTTTTGTAAATATTGACTGCATTAAATATGATACCTTGGAGCTTTTCTCTCCGGGATTCTGCTGAAAAAGGGCACCTGGCCCAGTTGAACTTTCCTGGTAAACAAATGCCAATAAATAAATAACTGCTCCTCTGGAAATGCCAAATTATCATTGCTTTAGGCTGCAAAGACAGAGCACTACAGTACTGCACCATTACATGGCGCGGCACTGCTGTAGAGCTGTCTCTGAGTCAAAAATGCCGACTGCGAGGTACTCTTTTTGAATCGCTGCTTATGTCTTCATGACATACACACTTACAGATTCTTACTTCTCTTATATTCATACACGGATGTCTCACTAATAACTTTCAGTACATCAGGATATGATCTATAAATTCTCCAGTCACAATTAATTTAACACTGTAAGAAACAGGCTGTATATTGTAAAAGCAGTGCTTTTGTATTGCTCATATATACAATGTTTCAAGATTCTTCTACATCTGCAGGTATACAATTTCTGAAATCCAGAACACTGTGCAAATATACAACACTTGTGCACTTACAAGCAAAATACTCAGGACTGGCATATTTTTTTTAGCAGATGAACCATCTATAATATACCCACAGTAAAGTGCAATTATAGCATTTCTAAATTCCTGTCTGGAAACAGATGGTACTCTTTTCTGCTTCCTTGTCAAAACACTCTTACAGATTCTTACTTCTCTTATATTCATACACGGATGTCTCAGTAATAACTTTCAGTACATCAGGATATGATCTATAAATTCTTCAGTCACAATTTATTTAACACTGTAAGAAACATGCTATATATTGTAAAAGCACTGCATTTGTGTTGTTTACATTTAATACATCACCACCATCTTGTGGAATATCTGTAACATTACATGCAAAATTTATGACGTGGCTCCATTTGACAACTAAACTTTTTTTTCATCATCACACTATTACCTGTCTTTAATACATCCTCTGGATAACTTTTAAACTTAAAACTTTATTCTATTAAAATGATCTCTTACACAAAATAATTGTGATGACTAGAGTACTTGCTAATGCTACACATTTGTATTTATATTATATTATTTTTCATTTGTAATATATCCATGCAAAATTATGTAATGTAACAAAAATATTTCTATTACTACATTTTCTGTGTTCTTGTCACCAGTTTACTACCTTTCCTATGAACTAATATATCAAAATACATTATAGCTTCTTTATTCTACTGAAAAGTGAAGACAAAAAATAGTATAGTCAACTGCATATCAACACTTTTAACATAGTACAGTAATCCTATGTAATTAATGGCTAAATTACTGCAGAACTGATCTATTTGCTTGACTTTGATGGTATTGAAAGGTGGTCTATTCTCTTAACTAATAGACTTTGTAACGCTGAACTTTCAAAAAGAGTTCTAATGTGGGATATTGAGAGTATTCATGCATCATAATTAGAAGACTGTTGACTGACCCACAGAAATTAGTGCAAATATCTGTTAAAATTCCTCATGGCAAATCAGAAATCTGAAACGGGTTATCTGTCTTGTATTGACCTCAGGGATTCCATTTTGCAAAGAAGCAGACATTATCAGGCATGTGTCTTTAATAAACTGCATTCACAATGCTGGGTTGGTGATGTGCATACGACATGTTGAACTGATGATGTTTTTCTTGTAGCTTTCATAAGTTTACTGGCATTTGCACTTTTGCAGAATTCTTATTCATTCTGTTCCTAGCATTACTCACACAAAGCTTCTGCTTCTCCTCAGATGAGTTAATGAGGCTAAATTTACTATCCTGATCAGTCTGCTTTCATGCCTGCATGCATATATACATTTGTTATACCATCTTTGTCTTAGTCAGAGTTATGGGGAACTGCATTCAGTTATAACAATCGGCTGGAGTTATGCAGATACATTCTGGACACTCACCCACAAAATGCACACACAATGATGAGTAATTTATAAAACTAACAATCATGGCAAATCCACATCTTGGGGATATGGAAGCTGCCCAGGACACCTGATAAAAGTCAAAGCTGACACAGGGAGAACATACAGACTCCAAAGTAGAGGCACCTAGATGGAAAGTGTACTGGAGAACAAGAACTGTAAGGTACACCACTAATAACAGAACATAGTGCTGCCTTGCCAGTCAAGAAAAATAAGTACATAAATAAATAATGGGGATCTTTATCTTTTTCTTTCTTTTTCTGTTTCTGCCAATATGAGTCCTCTGCGAACTGTATATTCTCATAACTCATCACACTTTCCCCTTTTTCTGCAAGTAAGCTGCACAGCCAAATATTGGAGATGTCCCTTGTACTCTGTTTCAGATATATAAAAAAGAGTAATGTCAAATTCTAGTAGATATATAACAATATTACAGACACACTCCAAACAGCAAAACACACCACAATCTACAAGAGCTCAAAAGAAAAAAAAAATAATACAAATAAACAGTAGCGGTCAAAACATATTAGATGGGGGTGTGGCCAAGATAGTGAACAGTTAACAACACTGATTTTATGCTTTTTTTATCATCTCTGACACGATTTATACTGCAAAACTTAATGAAAACATCTCAAAATTGATTGAAATATAGTTAAACGACTGCTGAAACACTTTCCTAAAGGGAAAAAAATCAAATGTGAACCTTTTTAACTGTTTTTTCCTGTCAAGAAAACTAGAAAGATCTAACAGTCTGATAATTAGTTACTCCAAGCCCAGCATACAGGACAGTATAATGAAAAGAGACATACAATCTATACTGGCTATTATTAATGAACTATCCTTAAAGATGGATATACTGAAAAGCAAAATGGATCATTTTAAAGAGGAGTATAAAAAGCAAGTAGAACTGCTGAGTTAAGTTCTTAAACAATAATCATCACAAGGCTTGAGTATTGATGAGACAATGTCTGATTTTAATGAAAGAATCCTTGAAAATGAGAATAATACTGAAATTCTCCTGAAAAAAACAACATATTCCTGGAGAAAATAGAAGATTTCGAGAACAGGTCCAGAAGAAACAACATACCAAGACATAGTTTTAAAGGCAGCATGGACTAATTATCCAGTTATAATCAAAGAAAACATCATTAGATTTGACAATGATTGCTCTACATTGGTCATTTCAAAAATGAAAGCACATATGCCATTTGTTAAAAGTTTAAAGAAAAACAATATCAATGCTCAAATCTTGTTTCCAGCAAAAATAAGAAGTCACCTTATAGATAGGAAGAAGACTTCTCACACCCTGGAAAAAGAAATGGACTTTATACAGAAAAACAAAATCATAGAAAAGACAGAAAAAATGGACTGGAATCTTTCTACGTCTTTGAAAAGAATGCAACAAGGGATGAATGGACAGTAAGGGGCAAAAACAGTAAGAAACTGAAGGACAAATGAAAGTTTTTGCTTCTATGACCATGTATATTTTGTAATCTAAAGAAGTGCATGAACAATAAGAGATGGGTGCCATATGCCACTTTTTACAAAGTAAATGTTTTCATTTTTGACTGCAATAGCTACTAGCTCCCTTTTTTAAAAGTGATAAAGCTTAATTTTATTAATTAAATGAAGTTGTTTTATTTTTAATTGGCAAAAGCCTATATTAAATGGTAACCTCCTTTAAAAACTGTTTTCCATTTGCATGATTTAGTAATGTCCCTTCTTATTTAATAACAGAAATATAAAATGGCACTAAAGGGACATGTTAAACCACACTCCAATTTATAAATTATATGGCTCCCTATATATAAAGGCAAGCAAATGTATTTAAATATGCAGGACTTCTTTCACTTCTGTATAAGTTAAAAGTCTGTCTTCATATAACTGTCATTTCTTCTAAGGAAGGGCAGTATATTTCATATAAAACACAAAATATTAAAAAATCTGAGTGTATAAGGACATAAGTCACATTAATAATGTATGTCATACTAAGATTTAAAGAATTTTCTCACTTACATCTCTTAAAATAACTCATTTAGGGGATGATACTGCTGTGGTTTGATTTACTTTGGTATTCTGAAATGGTACAGTTTTGTGCTCCTGATATTAAACTTGAATTTCAAAGGGACCTAGAAAACATATGCCATGCTGTTTACTAAAATGCAAAAAAATCTGGGACACTATATATATATATATATATATATATATGTATGTGTATAAATATATATATATATATATATATATATATATATATATATATATATATATATATATATATATATATATATATATATGTATGTGTATACATAGAGTATGCATGTGCATATATATATATATGTATATATATAAATATATATATATATATATATATATATATATATATATATATATGTGTGTATGCATACATAGATATGTATAAATACACACACACATATATATATATATATATATATATATATATATATATATATATATATATGTATATATATGTATACATAGATATGTATGTGTATAAATACACACACACACACACACACACATATATATATATATATATATATATATATATATATATAAAGGTTTTTATTAAAATTATACTAAATAATTACAGTTCTATGGACACTCCACAAGTTAAAACAGGATCTCACAGTTATTCTTTTGTCATAAGCTTAGATGCTGTGTATTCTTTAATAAATAATCACATGCTTATATGGAACAATATATACATATCTTGAAAATATATCAATTTAGCTGATTGTATAAGCTTTGCTCCTCCTTTGTTTATGCTTTGCTATCTATGAATATAATAATTAATAATTTCCTTTTTAATCAGCATAAAATATTTCATGTTTTGAAGCAAAGGATTGGAACTTGCACTACTGTATGCAGATATTTTACAGGTGCTTGAAGAATTATCAATATGCAACTTTTTGCATACAAAAGCTTTTAAAAAATTAAAATATATTAGAATATTTTAGCAGTGTTTAGTGGTTTGTCCGGGTTTAAGGGACTAAAAAAACTGGAGAAGTGGCATAAATTCATTCGCAAGTGCCGTGAGCATTGTTGTGCAAGTAATGACAGTAAAACAAATCATTTTCTCACCCTTAACCTATATATTAGCTTAAATTAGATATCTGGAGCTGTGAACACTTTTGTGAGACTTTTAGAGCTTTGAAGATTCCAGAATGGTGTCCTGTTTACTTCTTCCTGTCTAAAAGTGAAACATGATCTTTCAACTCACCCTCTAAACTAGAAATGACACTTTAGAATGTTAAAATGTGAATTGCAGGGAGTTTTCACAGTGGAAAATCTTAATGTAGCTCAAAACATCATATTTTGCATCAGCTAGCTTTTAGTTTCGTATCATTTGTAATGATATTAATAAATACTTATCAAACCAAAAGACTAACATTATAAATGATATATTAAAGCCATAATAAGCATTTAATAGCCCTGAATTTTAGTAGCTTAGTTGTAAGACAGACTATATATGATCTCATAGAAACACTTGTCTGGAAAACTTGAAACTTATAGGGATGTTGTTTTTTTTAGATCTTTGTTTAGGTACTCATATAGAATATTTAAAGAAAGAATAGATCTGATTTTAATAGTAAATATTTTAATCATTAACAGATATATAAGAGACAATATTCTGTTCCTCTAATTTGTTCTCTGTGCTAATAATATCCCCAAATCATAGAACCTGTGTATTTAGTAAATGGATAAGATATAACATAAGTTAAAATAGAATAAGATTAGGATAAGTGCATATATGCATATATACACACACACACACACACACACACACACACACACACACATATATATATATATATATATATATATATATATATATATATATATATATATATATAGTCATAATGTTATGTTGATAGCTTTTTGTATAGTAAACAAAACGATTAAATATGATAGTACTTCCTCATAATATAACACATAGAAAAATTGCTGATTTCTCCCTAATAGTAGACTAAGAAAATGTTAAGAGATTACAAGATATCATGATAATAGAAACAATCAGTCTGGTTGAACTATTAAGAATAAATCTAAACTGATTTTAATCTATTTTGTTTGTAGAAACTCAAGTATAGGCTTTGAAGATGATACATATTACAATATGAAACATATCAGTAGATACTAGAAGCATGACCTAGGCGTAATCAGTCTAATGAGATGGTTGATAAGTGTTTTTTTTGATTTTCTCAACAAACTAGGAATATGTAATTTCATGATACCATGTTATAGGATTATACTATTGGGATTTTTTACTAGCTTCAATACTTTTGTCCATAGCTGAAGATTTAATGTTAATAGTTATAAATCGTATGATACGTTCTCTATATAAATATGATTTTATAATGTATGTTTTCCTTTTCTTATGTAAATGGCTGATTTTAAATGAATATCTATTAATATTAATGGATTAGACAATCCAGTTTAGAGTGGGAACCTACTTAGACATCTGCAGTTGCTTAAAACTCAAATAGTATTTGTACAAGAAACTTGTTTACTCAACAAAGATATAAATCAATTATCATTAAAAAACTATTTAATTTTAGTATGGTCTCGTTTTCCAGCCAAAAGAAGAGGCGCTCTCATTCTATGGAAGAATTCATCAGTAATGCCTATTGTAAAAGATTCTTATGTTGATAAAAATGGTATGCTAAGTAATGTTATTATTCAGTGGAATAAAAAATTATATAGTTTGGTAAAGTCTTATTGGATTAAAGGAGTCAGAGCCAAAGATGCAAACAATTATTTGGATATTATTTCCTATTACATGAAAGGAGAAATTATTATGGCTGGTGATTTTAATTGTATTTTATCATACAAAGACAATATTGACGAAAAGAAACTGAGAATCACATCTTCAGCAAAACAATTGTCAAGTTTTATAAATCTAATTAATTAAAAAAAATATATATATATATATATATATATATATATATATATATATATATATATATATATATATAGATCTAGGACGTTTGTTCAAGTGAGCAAACATCCGAATCCATAATAACTGAACACACTTTAATGAAAGCGCTTTTATCGAAAAATCGGTTTTGTTAAAACGTGTTACAAAAAAAAACCCACTACATTTACATTTTAGCAGGGGATTGCCCCCCTGCACCCCCCCTACTTTAATATTCTCCCTCCGAGACTACTCTACAGTGGGGAAAAGAGAAATTTCCCTTACCCGCACTGTAGTACAGCCTCGGCAACAGGCATACTTATGCGAAAGTGCTTCTTCGGTGAAAAGCACTTTCGCGTAAGTATGCCCAGCCGTTTGGGTTTTGGTCGTTTGCTCACTCGAGCAAACGTCCTAGATCTATATATATATATATATATATATATATATATATATATATATATATATATATATATATATATATATGAATTAAGGAAAATAAACTCACTTTAATTTACCCATTACTCATATAGATATGGAACACAGACAAATACTTATAAAGTTTTGTTATAAACAATCTCCTATCACATTAGAGAGGTTTCAATAGTATCATGTCCATTATCAAATCATAATGCTATTGTATTTAGTGTTATATTTAATACTGACAGTTTATTATAACAGAGGAGATTTCCAGCATACATTGTTAAAATAAAGGATTTTAAGTAATGCTATATTAAAGAGGTCAAATATTGCCTAGAAATAAACACGAATGATGAAGTATCTGACATAGTCTTGTGGGATTCACTGAAGGCTTATTTAAATGGAAACTTTAGAATTTGCTATATCAATAAAATAAATGAGAGAAAGAATTAGTAATACTACAAGCTAAAATAGATAAACTAAAGTTACTGTATGTCTAAAACCAAATGATACCATAGGTCAGTCAGAACTTAAAAATTTAAATACAAAGTGTGTTGAAATTCTAAATCAAAAAGTTGGAATAAACCTGGACAAACTTGACTTCAAATATATTCAGTAATCCCATTAAGTTTACATAAATTTGCTGTTAGATCCAAGAAATGAACAAAATAGATCATATCAAAGAAATTATAACAAATAAAACAACAAAAAAGAAAGGAGAACAGATGTTAAAAGTATACTTAGGTTCATAGGTGTGTACTAGGCTAAAGGCCCTGGAACCTTTACAAGCCTAGCCCATAGGATTACCCTGGCATCATGCCACCTGACCTTAGTTTCCAGTGCCTCAGTCGAGTAGAGCTACTGGACTGATCCCTGGGGTGAATTTTCTATTTCCCATTCACGCATCAAAATTTCTCTTGAAGAGGGCCAGTGAGGTGCTCTGTTTGACATGTATGGTAAGTCTATTCCATAGCATGGGCAGTCTCTGGGTTATGAACCTGTCCCTCCAGCATGGGCAGTCTCTGGGTTATGAACCTGTCCCTCCAGCATGTTCTGTTGATTGTGGTAATGAGGCTGAGGTCACTGGAGCGTGTGGTGCTGAGGGATTGGGATTTCTTTAGATGTAGCATTCCTAACAGAGCTGAGTCAGACTTGGCTTTGCAAGTCAAGAAGAGATTGCCTCTAAGAAGGTAATATGTGACAGAAAATAGTTGGAGTTTTTTGAGTCTGTCCATATAGGACAAATGTTTAAGGCCTAGGATCCTCTTTGTAAGGTACTTTTACAGCCTCTCCAGTTGTTGCAGGTGTTTAGTGAGGTACATGTCAAATGGGGCATCTTACTCAATGACTGGCCTAATGAGGAAAGAGTAGAGGGAGACACTGATCTCTTTCTTCCTGGATGCAAATCCCTTAGTAATGAGATGTGCCACATAGAAGGACTTTCTGACCACAGTGGCAATGTGGTGATCAAAAGAGAGATTGCTGTCAACCTGTGTTCCCAGATCTCTTATAACTCCTTCTGTGTTCAGTGGACTACCATCGATGTGGCAATTCATGGGAACTGGGTTTTCCCAAAGGGAATGATGACACATTTTTTGGCATTGAGCTTAAGGCCATGGTTCTGACACCAGTCGTTGGTCTTAGTGAGGCCTTTCTGTCGGATCTCAACATCACTTGGAGAGTTAATAATAGCTCCCAACTTGCAATAGTCTGTGAACTTTGTCAGTCAAAGTCCCTTTGTGTTGGCCTGGACTTCAGAGAAGTAGATACCAAACAGGAGAGGAGCAAGGACCAAACCCTGTGGAACTCCACTCGTGACTGGTTGGCAGTCTGACTTGGAGTCAGCTACTTTCACACTGTGGGTTCGTTCTGTGAGCCAGTTTGCAACCCAGCTTGTGATATAGGGGTTGATGCCTAGCTTAGTGAGTTTTTCTATGATTCCTGAGTGAGGAATTATATCAAAGGCCTTGGCCAGATCAAGGTAGGCTGTATGAACCATCTTGCCTTCATCACAGCTCTGGTGACTGACTCAAAGAAGTCGACCAGGTTGAGCAGGCATGATCTACCCTTCACAAAACCAAACTGTGTGGGATCCAGAGTTTGGAGATTCCCTATATCCTTGTTTATTAGGTCTGTGATGATGCGTTCCATAGCTTTGCATATCAGACTCATCAAGCTAATGGGGCAATATTTCCCAGGATCTGTAGAAGCTCCTCCTTTGTGGAGAGGGATGACTGTAGCAGTGCGCCATTTGGTAGGGACAAAGACTGAGGTGAGGCTGTGATTGAACAGGGCACACAGGTGAGGTGCCAGTTCACTCTGTAGTTCATGTAGAACACAGCCAGGCATATTGTCAGGTCCCATAGAAGCTGTATTCTTGGCCTTGGACATTGCTGATTTTAACCTGTGCAGCAGTAATACAGGGTGCTTGGCAATCTACTGGTATTGTAGCTTGTCCTTTGGGGGGAGGTAAAGTTGCCACTGAATCTGTGGGCCAGTATATTGGCAATATCTGTTGGCTCAGTATAGGAGGTACCATTATGCAGTTGCTCAGAGCAAATTGCTCTAGATTTCAGAATGTATATGGACAGTGACCCAACTTTTGACCAACATGTGTCGACTGTTGTGAGAAAGTTCTTCTATACTGTACAGCTTGTAAATAAAGGGGTTGCTTCTAAATCTAGACCTGTCATTTTCTCCCTTTACTCAGACATTATAAGGCCAGTCATTGAGTACCATTGGCATGTATCTGTACAGACACATCTAACAACTGGAATACCCACAGATACTAAAAGAATACAAGTCCTAAGTAATATGTCCTTCATGGACAGACTTAAAGCCCTGTCACTATATTCATTATCCTACAGACCACTGAGAGGTGTCTTGTGTCTGGTATACAAGGTTTCCTTCTACCCAATACTGATGGACCTGCTGCACATTAGCAAGTCAAACAGCATCACAAAAACACAGTCCTGGTATCGAAACCTCTTCTGTAATGTCAACAGAATGGTTTAGAGGGACAGGTATATCTTACAGAGGATACCACTGCTCTGAAACAGACTCCCCATCCACGTAATACAAAGCTTGTCTCTATCCATAAGTGCAACTTGGATCTATGTACTGGCAATAAAATGCATGGGTCTCCTAAAATTATCTATGGTATATCAGTTTTTTCCAACCAGGGGTAATATATAATTATCAACCATGAGATGGGAAAGGACAATCTAACACCAAATAGGATAGCAGCAAAAGAGAAATTGTTTAAGTTTATGATTACTTGCAAGGGCAGCTAACCTTGTATGCACTTATGAGCCTATGTGTGTCTGCATGTAAGTATGCATGTGTGCATATGCACATGCACCTGTAGGGAGTACAGCATGCGCTTCCATGTATAGACTAGTCTAGGATTTACAGGGTGCTAGAGTAGCTGCCCTTGTGTGTAATTTTAAGCCTCGCCAATTTTTGTTTCAAATTCTTAAATCAAACCCTACAACTTCTGTCTGTGAGAGAAATACCTTAACTAGTATACCACCATCCCAACCCCAATATAACCTGATTTCAGAATAAAACCCTGTACCTTGTATCTGTGAGGTGATGACATAAACCGTTATGCCAAGCCACCCCCTGTTGGTCTCATTGTACACTGACTTTGTAAGAGCTAGCAGCAGTATGAATCTCACTCTTTCAAGCCAATAGACTCCACACATAGCACATAACCTTTGTATGGGACTTTACTCTGTGCCTCTGAATTCATGGTTAATCACAGACATGCTATAATGGTCTTAGAAAATAACATACCTTCATTGGCCATATAAGATTCCAAAAAAGAATTCACAGGGATAGCCTCTCTCCAAAATAAATATTTACTTACAGCACTAAAAATCTTTTCTTGAAACCATCATTTTTTCCACTCACTGATGTTGACATCTAAAATACACAAACAAACAAACAAGTGACAGGTGGTGCTGATGACACAGTGCACACTAGTAGTGATGAGAGTTCCTTAGTTCCCTTAGTGTCACTGCATATAATACGCCATCAACATCAGCTGTATCTTGTTTATGCTTGTTCGTCTATGTGGCACATTTGCACTGTGTTGAAAGTAATCTTTAATGAGCCAGCTTATTTCCCAGCAACATTTCACAACTCCTGCACACATTCAAAGCTCAGTCCAGGAATCGCAGGTATTGTACAACGGCAGACACTTTCTGACATAATGTCAAAAAGCAGTTTAGCACCAGTTTCAAAATCCAGAGTCCAGTGGTCAGCAATGTTTAGTGTTTTGCTCACAAGTGAACTTTGAAAAAATATATTCAACTCAAAGCTTTATACTATGCATTAACTTGAACAGACTTAAATTCAACATTATCATTTTAAACAACTTTGTTGTTGGGTTCTTAAGCAAAACATTCAAGGATCTGTTCAGAATACAACTAGAAACAAGGTATTAACATAAGATTTTGTGTGTGTGTGTGTGTGTGTGTGTGTGTGTGTGTGTGTGTGTGTGTGTGTGTGTGTGTGTGTGTGTGTGTGTGTGTGTGTGTGTGTGTGTGTGCGCGTGTATGCACAAGTGCATGTGTCTGGTGTGTGTGTGTGTGTGTGTGTGT
The DNA here is from genome assembly GCF_019279795.1 of Protopterus annectens. Lineage (NCBI taxonomy): Eukaryota > Metazoa > Chordata > Ceratodontiformes > Protopteridae > Protopterus > Protopterus annectens. The sequence goes on from NC_056729.1 coordinate 1,595,991,266, forward strand.
GTGTGTGTCTGTGTGAGTTTCTATATATATGTTTGTCTGTGCCTGTATCTTTCTGTCTGCATGTGTGTTTATGCACATATGCGCATGTGTCTGATGGTGTGTGTGTGTGTGTGTGTGTGTGTGTGTGTGTGTGTGTGTGTGTGTGTGTGTGTGTGTGTGTGTGTGTGTTTGTCCAGGATTCAGCAAGCTCTGCACTATGTGCAGGATTAGTGCAAGAGCTGTTGCACACAATATGGTCAATGAGCAATCCAGGAATGAGCTTCCGGGATGTGCACGATTGCTCCTACACTATTCCTGCACAGACACAGCTCCTATATGCTAATTACCCCATTTGCAGGTGAAAACCATGCAAATGAGGTGAATTAGCGATCCAGAAAGCAAACAGGCATCTGTGCAGGAATAGTGTAACCTGCAGAAATGTAGTCGGCTACTAACCGAATACATTTCTGCAAATTATAAAATGGAGGCATGACAGCTTCAAAGAAAGCATGTATTCAATGTAGTAGGTATGTCAATGCCCAAATAGATGGCCATTGGCATAGTAAATAATTGCAAAATTATAAAAAATAACTTTTATTTTTTTTGGCCGATTTCGGCCATTTAAGCATAGGGCAGCGGTAAACCAACGGGATCAGCCCAAAAATAAAAAAAAAAGTTGGAAATAAGCTTTTAAACCAAAATCAGCATTCTGCCACAATAGTCAATGGCATGCAGAAGACAACAATACCATGGAATAGTGGTTGCTAAGGGGGAAGGCTGAGTGTCAGTCTTGTAACCATGCATTAGCAGTCAGTTTTATGCAAATGAGGGGATTGATACTGAATCACAGATTTCCCCTCATTGTTAGCTAGCACCCAACTGTGTAAGTGCAGCAACACCATGGTACAAGCCTAAGAGGTAGATGACCTCATAAGGGGGAGTGTCATGCATGCTGTAAGCTTATTGGAGCTCTGTGGCCCATGTTTGCCCTCAGCTAAACACAGCTAAGGAAGGGGGTGTATCTGAGTCTGCCAAGCATTGTTTACATTGCCTAAATGGGTGTGCGTGCTGCGCACTGGGTTTTAAACAAAACAAAAAAACAACAGGAAATAGCAGCTCTGTTCACATCTGAGCACTGGGTTGGCTTAAATGGGAAGGCAATGGGAAGGGAAAACAGCAGTAGGAAAGCAATCAAGGAGAGCTAGCATAGCTGGCAGGTGAAATGTATCAGAATCAGCCACTTACACAGACAGCAGCCCAGCCCAGAACACCACTATAAACTAAGCAAACATCTTTCACTATGTTTTTTCCCACACACACACTGCACCACCAGTGTACACAGATGGGGAAATTTTACCTGACAAAACTAACAAAATGATAGGGGCTGCTGTCACTCTCATACATCAATATGTGGAAGAGGGTGAGGGTGGTGAGGATAAGAATGCTGATGACCAACCCACAGTGAGGAGAAGGAGAAGAGTGCACAGACCCAGGGTAACCTACCAGAGGCTACATGAAATGGAGATAGTGGAGCACTATAGGGTGGACAGGGACATCCTACAGCAAATTGTTGAGCTGTGCCGTCCACGCCTCACACACAGAACCAACAGCGGGGAACCCATCCCAGTGGATACCAAGGTATGTGTAGGCTTAAGAATACTAGCCACAGGTATCTTCCAAAGGCCAACTGGGGATAGCACGGGGATGTCATAGGCATCAGCATCCAGTTCCTGGATGCCATGTCAGCACATGCCAGTGAGCACATATATTTCCTCAACACCCATGAGGCATTGACCAGCAGTATGCATCTCTTCCACCAAATAGCAGAATACCCTGAGGTAGTAGGTGCTATAGACTGCATGCACATACACATCAAAGCACCACCTGGCAAGCAGGGTAGGGTCTATATAAACCTCAAGGACTCCCCATCCATCAACTGCCAGGTCTTGTGCGATGCCCAGGGCATTATAATGAATGTGTGTGCTGGCAGCCCTGGAAGCTATCATGACTCCAACATCTGGCACATGACACAACTGTACCAGAGATTTGCCAGAGGGGACATCACATATGGCCACCTAGTGGGGGATGCTGGTTACGCACTGGAGCTGTGGCTGATGACACGCATCAGAAATGCACACACACCCAAACAAGAACTCCATAATGAGGCACACCCACAAACGAGAATCATAATAGAGGGTGTGTTTGGGATGCTCAAGTCACGGTTCCAGTGCCTGAACATATCCAGTGAAGCCTTGCAGTACCATCCAGCTACATGTACACAAATTTTCATTGTATGTGCCATGCAACAAAATATGATCCTGCGGAAACAGCTGCAGCAGGAACAGCATGGGGCAGGGCCACACAGCCCCCCACCATTGCCAAGGTCAGCACAGGCACAGAGTGACTCGAAGGAGGAACAACCTGAGCCTGCACATGTAGGCAGAAAGAAGCATACCCAGTACACCCAGGCTTTGGCAAAGAGGCAACGTATAGCACATGCACTGACATGGTAGGACCCCAGGGAATGACACTTCTCTTTGACTCGCTCGCACATACAGTAAAAGGGATGCCAAATATGACACTACCTGTGCATTACCATGTATAGGGAGTGTACTATGTGCATCCAACATAGTCAGCCCTCCAGCATCATCCTCAATACTGGTACAGCCACAAGTAACTCACTCTTCCTATCAATTGCTGAATGGAATAGTATGTTCTGCTAGTTGTAGCTATGGTATGGATGTGAGCATGCAAGGGAATCGGGTGGCTGAATGGGATGGCAGCAGATAGTGGACACCTATATGGGCAGCATGACATCCATAACAAATACTGGTGGCAACAAAGTAGGCAGTACTAGACAAGGTGACAAATCCCACTGCAGCACATGTGGTGGCCCAAATGTGTGTCCATAGGATACTCACATGCATGTCAGTGAGGTTCACATGCCCAAAAACAGCCTCAGCCAGCAGGACAGGTGTAGATGACCATAAAGAACGGCTGTGCTAAGGCCTCCAGTTAATGGCAATGGATAACAGCCCCCCACCATACCTACCCAGACAGACTACAACAGGTCAGGAAGTTGTATGCTAGTTCTGCAGAGTATGAAGTCTGAAACTGAAATGTAGGTCAATAAAGCCTAATATCTGTACTCTACTGATATGTCTCTAGTCTGCATGATAGGTCAGAATACAAAACGAAATGGAAGCCAACAGAATACCTGAAATACCAGTACAGTCATAGCAAATGTTTACAGTTGTCAGGTGTGCCCCCTCCCCCCACAATCCTATGTAGAAATGCAGTAACATGTACATGTGGGGTTAATAACAGTAGAGCACAGATTACCTGAGCTGGCCCAATTTACAGGATAGATTATTGCATGTGTACAATATGCAGGGCTGTGTGTTTTAGGTTGTCATGTGTTTTACATTGTGTGGAAGTGGTCAGCATGTAGGCATGGAGGGTTGTGTCACGGTGGCCTATTGCCAGTCCTGACAATGACAGGGCCATGTTCTGGCAACTGGAGTGCCAACCACAATGCATCCCAGCAAGACCCAATTCAGCAGTCATCCATACTCATTGTTCAGATGTTAATATCTGTTACCATCTGAAAGATGGACATGCCATGAATGTGGACCCAAACATACACACAGTATACAGGTGGAAATACCCTAGACAGAGTACATAAAATGTACCTGTCAACTGCACCTTTGGAATTGTACATTCAGGTTAGCAGCACATTAGTTGTCTAAATAGTATGGAATGTAGTCTGGCCAATCACTGGCAGACCACAAAACACAGTTATGATGTAATGCAAGACTGCCGATGTCCCCGCACAAGGCAGCATAAGGGGAATGTCCCAGGTATATCTGTGAGTCAGCTGCAAGAAGCCTCCATATCACACATGCACTCAGCTCACCCCACCATCATCTACAGGTTTATCACAGGTCATATCTCTGCTGTTGGAAATGAGTGCAGTATGACCCCCACTTCTGTATGGGAATACCCACAGAATGCAGCATGCTGAAGAGGTGTCCTATGCAAGTGTGTCCCTAGCTGTAAGCAGTACCCTGCCAGCATTCAGACCAATGGATTAATATGGACAGGAACTATTGTCATTAATACCTCGCACACTTACCCTGTCACCCAAGGGGAATCCAGTGGCTTGCAGCCTGGGACTGTAGGAGTGACAGAATGCACTGGCATGCTACAGATGGCCTGCATCACTACCAAATGCCCTACAGTCCTCTGTCAAAGACCTGTGCCTCACCCATACTGCCAATGTATGTTATCTCATGGGGTCCCAACTAACAACATAACACAGTCCACAGAACATAAATGCAAGGCCATGTCAACCAATCCCAGTAGCATGCCCACCATGTCCTACTGCATGAACTGTGGACCAACCCCTAAATAACGCTGGGATGAAGGGACAACTATAGGGATTCTTTGCAGATATCACTCGCATAATGTTAGGAAGAGGATATAATAGAGTGGGGGGTGTAGAAGCATGGATGCCATGGAGGGTGTGAAGTCTGAAACTCTGATGTGTGCCCATAATACCCCTGCCTGCAAACCCAGTAATGGGTGACTACAAACCCACTTGTAAACCACAATGTGAAAGGGAACAAGGGAACTGACCAGATATATGAACCTTACCTTTGGGTAACCTGGGTGAATCTGTACAGCTGAAAGGTATGGCCACAGCAGGATATGGCCATTCTGTTATGTCGATAGATGTACAAGCAGGGGATCCTCAGCCACCACAGTACCAAGATGCTGGACCATTTACACAGCTCCATCAGCAAGTGTCTGCAGCTACTCATTCAGAATGGCATGAGTGTGCAAGAATATGTAGGCTGCAGACCAGAATATTGGACACAGCTTCATTCATCTTGTATTTCCCAAGAAATAACTGTGAGCAAATAAGTATATCTGTTGGTAGTTGATGACATAATACATCACAGTGCAAAACAGTACATGTCTGAATATCTTTGCTAACACCAACCATGTAACACAAGCAGCACTGACAGCAATAGTTACAGTATCCCATTATCTTTTGCCTATTGTAACCCCATATTGTCAGCCTATCCACAGATATCCTGCAAAAACAGGTTGCTAGCTGTAGGTGTAGAGCACAAAATTCTGTACTGGAGTACAACCTACCTGGAATGGATTCACACACTCAATACAGAAGGTCATACTGGGCATGCTCCTACACTTAGGGAAATGAAGCCCATGTTTGACAACAACAGTGAACTATGCATATCTGTCAGTCGCAGATGTCTGTGCACACACACCACATTGCACACCATTCATGCTTTGCACACACACTGGATAGGAATACTCAGAAATATCCAAGGCCAGCACACTATAATAAATCAAACATACATACACAGAGATGTTGGGAAGAGAGAGGCAGACAGTGACAAAGAGATTGCAATCATGAGGCCTGTCCCACCCACCAAACATCCAATTGGCCAATATCACATGATGTGCCGATGTCAATCACTGTAGACATTTGCATTTGGTAGCACTCAGCCCTATAGTGTCTGTGGTGCTTATGATAACTGTGTAACATGATAGTACAAATTAGTATTCATCTAGCAGTTGTATACCCAGTCCTGTCAAATGTAAAGCTGTGTATGACTGAGTGTTTTGTGTGTGTGTGTGTGTGTGTGTGTGTGTGTGTGTGTGTGTGTGTGTGTGTGTGTGTGTGTCCAGAGGAATGGTTTATGGCCCATTCAAACACACTGCACTTCCCATAGCCCATGTTAATACTCATGCTGATGTCAGTCACATATTGGTAGTTCCCTGCATATTGCCTTACAGATAGTAACCACAGTGTGATTGCAGTAGACTACATGCCTGTGGACCAGAACAGTGCCACTGACATCAGAAAGTACTGTGATGTATAACATCTGACTGAGTGTGTGGGTTATCCAGCAAGTAAAAGGACACGGCACCCTGTTCCATCCCTACAGTAGGTAAATAAATGCTTACAATGGTCCTTTTGCTATGTTCCCCACTGGATGCCTGCAACAACTGTAGAGTCTGCAAATGTAACCCACAAAGGGAATACCATGCTTTATACACATGCCCTGTATGGACAGACGCCACTAACTCCACTGAATATCTGAATCATGCTGTCAATGTTGGTGCAAGCATGACCTCAGTTCCATAGCCAGGTCTCCCCAAATGAGGTGAGGAATGCTACATCAGAAGATAACAATCTGTACACACAACATGCCCCAGAGACCTCAAGAACACTTCCACATGTCAAAGATCATGCATGTGAGACATGCACACAACCCAGACACTGCCATGTTATGGAATATAGATCACATACATGGGAAGCAGTGCACATCATTGGCCACCCACAATAGTAACCCATGAGTGGATGGTGAATACAATACCCACATGTGGAGACCACTCCAGGGACTACACCCCTGAGACATACTGGAGATCATTGTCATGTGGCCTGATCCCAAGATATTCCCTTTGCCTAGCCTTGTACAACCATCAGGCCCATTCACCTACTACACACCTGCGAAGCAATGAACCTATGCATCTCAGTACTAGCAAGTGTGTGTGTGTGTGTGTGTGTGTGTGTGTGTGTGTGTGTGTGTGTGTGTGTGTGTGTGTGGAGATCAATGATTTTGAAGCCATTCACAATCTCTACACCTCCCACTGGCCTACTTTAGCATGCCTGCTGATGTCATTCACCTTGAAATAACCCTTTGGCCATATATCAACGATATAAGCCCTGTGGTGCTTGTGATAACTGCATAATACTGTAGTATAGCAAACTAGTTATGTAGAGGTTCTAATCTTGATCCTGCCAACTGTGATGAGGTGTGTGTTTGTTTCCATTGACACCTGCATTTGTGGACATTCACATGTACTACACTTTCCTTATCCCTTCTTTAGCACTGTTGCTGATGTCACTCACCTTCAAATATACCTTTGGACAGCTCTCCAACATATAAGCTCCATGGCATGTGCAATAACTGCATAACACTGTAATAGCAATGCATAGTCAGGTAGAAGTTTGCAACTAATTACTGGTGCGTGTGTCATCAGTATCCTGTGTGGGTGTTGGAGTGAGTTTGTACTGACAGGATCCATTGCAGTGTGGGTTTTGCTGCATCATTATATTGAGGACCTATATGTCCCACTGTCAACATTACAAGGCCAACAGTTTTCAAACACTGAATGAAAAAATTCAAGACGAACAACCAAGAAAAATACCCAGCAACTGCAAAAACAAGAAAAGTAGCGTAGCTTGAACAGCAACCTCCGACTTCGACTCACTAAATATAAGTGCAACGACTGTTGCAAAGCACAAATGGAATTAGTAGTGTAGTGTTGCGTAGCTTCCTCACACGAAAAACACTCCAACACACAGTTGATGCCCAAAGGTAAATAACGAAGTTCAGTATGCACTGCCACAATCCAAAACGCTAGGCAAATAGGTGAACAAACACATCCGCCAATGTGTAAAAAACTGTATTCTTTTATTGGAACATAAGAAACAGCAGCAAATAACACTAGTTTAGCGCTTTCATCTGCACCATCGCAGACTTCCTCAGAACTAGTGTATTCCATCATTGTCAGTTATTTTAAAACACATTTTGGTGCCAACATTTAAATCTTTTCTTAAAGAGACAGATATTGAAACCATTCATCACAACTATAACATACATATAAGCCTGGTAAGCTACAGTTAAATATCATGGTATTCAACTGTAGGTTATTGTAGGTATGAGAATGAAACTGTGTGTCTAAACATTTTATATATAAAAATTTTATAAATGTAAAGAATTATGTATGCAAAAAATTGTACTATAACGTACGCATTCTAAATAATCTATACAATCTAAAAATACTAATTAAAATAAACATAATTAATAAAATACTAAGAATCCAAAATCAAGAAAGGTTTGATGCTGATAAATTCATTAATACCTGGACTTCTAGTAGAGTCAGTGAGGATCTGCCATTTGCTCTCCTTACAGGCTAATCTAGTTTTCCAATCACCCCCATACGGTGTTTCTTTTTCCTCATCTATAATAAAAAACAAAAATGTATGTTCTTCCCCACATTCTTTGATATGTCTGTATAGTGCATTCTTGCAATCCTTTTTTTGAATTCTATAATAATGTTCGTAAATACGCTTTTTTAGCTCCCTTTCTGTTTTGCCTATATAATAGGCCGAGCATATTTTACATAGAGCTAAATAAACTATATGTTTGGTGCAACAATTGCCACCTATACTCCTTATCAATGTGTGGTTAATATCATCTAATATGATTTTACTATTGGTATTAATAAACTTACATTGATTGCATCTTCCGCATTTACTGGTGAAAATTTTTCCTTTCTTGTTGTCCCCCTTCCTCGACTTTGTACTTTCCAACAACCTTTTTATATTAGGACCAGTCTTATAGACAATTATAGGTTTTTCTCCTAAGATCTTCTTATTGGAATCTATAACAGTAATAATATCCCAATATTTGTTGAGAATATCCTTTATTCTTACACTATGAGGGGTATATGTAAGAACACAAACTCTACCCATATGCCCATTCTCAGGATGTGTAATTTCGTTAATCTCCCTTATATGACCCAATAAAGGTTTATATTTAAACCCCCATTGGGATTTCACATATTCAATGGTTTCGTTAATCATACCAATGGGGTATCCTCTGTTCCCAAACAATTGTGTAAGAAGCTCCATTTCCACTTCCATAAATTCTTTGGTAGATGACATCCTAGCACATCGAATACATTGTCCTTTAATAATATTTTTAAATATATGTGGTGGATGTTCACTACCAAAATACAAATAATCATTGGAAAATGTACTTTTACGATGTACCTTAGAGGTGAATCCCCCATTGGTTAAACCAATGTAAACATCTAAATAAGCTATACCTTGATTACTAATATTGTGAGTGAACTTGAGAAATTGGGTGGTGCCATTAATATATTCAATAAAATATGTAATTTTCTCTTTAGGACCGTTCCACAAAATAAAAATATTCAAAATCTCACATAAAAGGAAATATGAGTAGAAAATTCACAAGTAGTAATAAATTCATTTTCCCAATCAGACATAACCAAGTTTGCAAAAATGGGGGCACAAGAGGCCCCCATAGCAACCCCCTTGCTTTGTCTGAAAAATTCTCCTTCAAAAGTGAGATAATTATGGTCCAAAACCAAACCCATGATGTCTATGATTAAGTTGATTTTGTCCCAGGACATTTGCGAAAATTTCCTTAAACTGTTCCCAAACCTCTCAAGCCCTTCCTCCTTGGGTATACTCGAGAACAAATCACATACATCGATAGTGATTAATGTACAATGTTCAGTCCATATTTCAGGGGTAAGCTTAGCCAGAAAATCCCATGAATCCTTTATAATAAAAGGTACATTTTGGTAAATGTGTTTAGTCCATCTATCAAGGGTAACTCCGATGTTATAAGTCTTAGATCTTGAACCCGATATGATGGGTCTAAATGGTGGCTTGGTCAGGAATTTATGTATTTTGGGTATCCCTACTATACGAGCCATGACCGGGTGATCAACCTTAAGAAACTTGTATATATCTTCAGAAATACGATGGTCTATTAAGTATTCTTCCAAAATCAAATCAATTCTTCTGAAGCCTATGTTGATTTGGTTGATGGAAACCATTTCGTAGTTCCCTGATTGATGTAAAATGTTATATATCTCAGCTTTGTAAGCCATGTTGGAATAGATCACTGCCCCCCCACCTTTATCGGGTTTCATGATTCTCACTTCTTTATTGTACATAATATCATTCAAAACCGCTCTTTCTTGTTTAGTAATATTGTCATCCAATAAATCTTTGTTAGTCCGATACTCTCTGACAATATCTTTTTTCAAGTAATAAATGTCTTTACATACCATTTGATCAAAAACATTCACCTGCGTGTTGCTATGGGGAACGAAAGTGCTTTTCCTCTTTAATTCTGTAGGCACATATATACCACCCCCTTCCTTGTTACCATCAAACAATAAAGCAAGATTGAGCCTCCTACTAAATAATTTGATTTCTTTGATGTGGTCAACTAAATTGAATTTGTTGGAAGGTACAAATTTCGTGCCTTTACTTAAAAGAGAGCATAATTCGTCCTGAATAGCTATATCTGTGTAATTAAATACCTTAAAACCTTGGAAGTTTCTAATGTGAGGCTTATCCTCCACCATTGTTTGTAATGTCTGTTCAGCTCTATTCAGGATAACATCCTGATTAGTCATAAACTCTTCCTTACTGAAAACAGTGGAAACTGTATTACCCTCATGAATCGAGGTTAATCGTAATTGTACTTCCTGTGGCTCTGAAAATGTGTTTTGCCGTAATTCTGATGGTGTCTTCCTCCCTGAAAATTCTCATATCTATTCATCTCCCTCCTACCTTTATAATGTGTATGTCCTTCTTCTGAACTAAACTTCCTATCTTGTGGCCAAACATATGCTTTGAATGTTTTGTATAACTCTATGTCACGTTCTAACTTTTTATTTTTCCTACGATAAATGTTTTCTGCCGTAGTGTCCGCCATATGAAATTGTTTGTGGTATAGCTCACTCCATTGCTCAAATAAAGGGTTACGTAAAATCATTTCATTTACATTTTCCACTTCGTCCACTAAGGTGTTTAACTTTTCATCATAACATTTCAATAATAATTTCATATACAAAAACCCAAATTCGTCAAATAAACTGTTGAATTCAGTAATAATTCTAAGTGTCTGCAGCTACCCGTTCAGAATGGCATGAGTGTGCAAGAATATGTAGGCTGCAGACCAGAATATTGGACACAGCTTCATTCATCTTGTATTTCCCAAGAAATAACTGTGAGCAAATAAGTATATCTGTTGGTAGTTGATGACATAATACATCACAGTGCAAAACAGTACATGTCTGAATATCTTTGCTAACACCAACCATGTAACACAAGCAGCACTGACAGCAATAGTTACAGTATCCCATTATCTTTTGCCTATTGTAACCCCATATTGTCAGCCTATCCACAGATATCCTGCAAAAACAGGTTGCTAGCTGTAGGTGTAGAGCACAAAATTCTGCACTGGAGTACAACCTACCTGGAATGGATTCACACACTCAATACAGAAGGTCATACTGGGCATGCTCCTACACTTAGGGAAATGAAGCCCATGTCTGACAACAACAGTGAACTATACATATCTGTCAGTCGCAGATGTCTGTGCACACACACCACATTGCACACCATTCATGCTTTGCACACACACTGGATAGGAATACTCACAAATATCCAAGGCCAGCACACTATAATAAATCAAACATACACAGAGATGTTGGGAAGAGAGAGGCAGACAGTGACAAAGAGATTGCAATCATGAGGCCTGTCCCACCCACCAAACATCCGATTGGCCAATATCACATGATGTGCCGATGTCAATCACTGTAGACATTTGCATTTGGTAGCACTCAGCCCTATAGTGTCTGTGGTGCTTATGATAACTGTGTAACATGATAGTACAAATTAGTATTCATCTAGCAGTTGTATACCCAGTCCTGTCAAATGTAAAGCTGTGTATGACTGAGTGTTTTGTGTGTGTGTGTGTGTGTGTGTGTGTGTGTGTGTGTGTGTGTGTGTGTGTGTGTGTGTGTGTGTGTGTGTGTGTGTGTGTGTCCAGAGGAATGGTTTATGGCCCATTCAAACACACTGCACTTCCCATAGCCCATGTTAATACTCATGCTGATGTCAGTCACATACTGGTAGTTCCCTGCATATTGCCTTACAGATAGTAACCACAGTGTGATTGCAGTAGACTACATGCCTGTGGACCAGAACAGTGCCACTGACATCAGAAAGTACTGTGATGTATAACATCTCCTGACTGAGTGTGTGGGTTATCCAGCAAGTAAAAGGACACGGCACCCTGTTCCATCCCTACAGTAGGTAAATAAATGCTTACAATGGTCCTTTTGCTATGTTCCCCACTGGATGCCTGCAACAACTGTAGAGTCTGCAAATGTAACCCACAAAGGGAATACCATGATTTATACACATGCCCTGTATGGACAGATGCCACTAACTCCACTGAATATCTGAATCATGCTGTCAATGTTGGTGCAAGCATGACCTCAGTTCCATAGCCAGGTCTCCCCAAATGAGGTGAGGAATGCTACATCAGAAGATAACAATCTGTGCACACAACATGCCCCAGAGACCTCAAGAACACTTCCACATGTCAAAGAACATGCATGTGAGACATGTACACAACCCAGACACTGCCATGTTATGGAATATAGATCACATACATGGGAAGCAGTGCACATCATTGGCCACCCACAATAGTAACCCATGAGTGGATGGTGAATACAATACCCACATATGGAGACCACTCCAGGGACTACACCCCTGAGCCATACTGGAGATCATTGTCATGTGGTCTGATCCCAAGATATTCCCTTTGCCTAGCCTTGTACAACCATCAGGCCCATTCACCTACTACACACCTGCGAAGCAATGAACCTATGCATCTCAGTACTAGCAAGTGTGTGTGTGTGTGTGTGTGTGTGTGTGTGTGTGTGTGTGTGTGTGTGTGTGTGTGTGTGTGTGTGGAGATCAATGATTTTGAAGCCATTCACAATCTCTACACCTCCCACTGGCCTACTTTAGCATGCCTGCTGATGTCATTCACCTTGAAATAACCCTTTGGCCATATGTCAACCATATAAGCCCTGTGGTGCTTGTGATAACTGCATAATACTGTAGTATAGCAAACTAATTATGTAGAGGTTCTAATCTTGATCCTGCCAACTGTGATGAGGTGTGTGTTTGTTTCCATTGACACCTGCATTTGTGGACATTCATATGTACTACACTTTCCTTATCCCTTCTTTAGCACTGTTGCTGATGTCACTCACCTTCAAAGATACCTTTGGACAGCTCTCCAACATATAAGCTCCATGGCATGTGCAATAACTGCATAACACTGTAATAGCAATGCATAGTCAGGTAGAAGTTTGCAACTAAGTACTGGTGCGTGTGTCATCAGTATCCTGTGTGGGTGTTGGGGTGAGTTTGTACTGACAGGATCCATTGCAGTGTGGGTTTTGCTACATCATTATATTGAGGACCTATATGTCCCACTGTCAACATTACAAGGCCAACAGTTGTCAAACACTGTAGAGGTTGTTGTAGACAATCCTCAGCCATAAATGTGTACAGCCATGTACAATTACTATGTGACAGTATGGATTAGTAAACAATATAGGCAACTGTTATAATACCCAGATACCACTCTCCACCCATGGATCATACACAAACACGCTTGTCTATTACTCACTTACACCCTTCCTTTCTTACTTTGTCTGTCTCTGTCTCTCTCATTCTCTCTCTCTCTGGTGGATGTGGAAAAGTACATCTGTTTTGCATAAGCAGCAGCTTGAGTTTTGTAAGGAATGCTCATGATCAGCTGATGGCCTGTGCATGAATTGCAGAGCCTCACTTGCTAATTGGATGTGGAACAGCTGTGGTATCATTCCTATAGCCAATTGCATGGAAACACACTCCTATAACTAAGCACTTCATGTGGGTTTTGGCCATTTTCCTTCACTGTGAGCAGGACTTCATGTGGGTGTTTGACAAACAGCATTTCAGAAGGTAGTTGGAAATACCTCTTACAACATACACTGTGGAGACAGGCCAACAAACAGGAGGGGGATGTTCCAGACATGGAGACGGAATGTAAGTATTGCTGTTCTACATTTGAAGTAATGTTGGTTTAACAGGGTTTGTGTGGATATGGCTGTTCTACATGATTTCAAGTCTGGCATGACAGTGTTATCTAGTTGAAGAAACTCTCACCTGTAGGTCTATCTGCAGACTGGCCACAGTTTGGAGTCTTACATGTGTTGTGTTACTAAAACATTTCCTATCTTTAGATATGCATATTTTTATGATTGCATTCAAGTACATGGTGACATCCATGTGAGTTACTGACTTCATATCCCTAGAAGAGATATGTCACAACAAACCCTGTTACACCAGGAAATTTCTCAGATTAACACAGCAATATGTCAATATTGGCGCTGTGTTTGTGCCTCTGTCCCCCAAGTCTGTCACCCTTTGTCCATATGTCATACAGTCAGAGGTGCGTATGTACAGTACATTACTATTTACTGACATCATACCTGATAACAAGCCAGTGAGATATCGGACTGCTAGACATGTTATGTATAGTAGGCCTCATATTTGAGTACAAAACCCGGACATGCTGTTGTAGTGTGTACAGTAGTGAGGTCTGTGTACTTATGGTGATTGTTGACAGAGTGTGTATTGTGAATATGTAACTTGGCCTATGTACAGACTGAGGTATATGTCATTGTTCTTGGTCCTGTTCTATCTGATGTTGCATGCTGCTCCAGTTTATTGTACCTTATCAGCATACATGTTTGTAGGGCCAGACTGACACATGTCCCATACCACAGTCAGGCATCAGACTACACTGTTTATTGGCCCAGTATATGTAGTGTTACTATGTGAGTGGCTCATATGAGGGTGGTTGTATTCACACAGTCCATATACTGTAATATTACTTAGGCTTACCATAATGTGACTGTGACTGCATTCAGATTGGTTGCAGGTATGCACTTTCATACTGGTGTCTGTTAATCCATGCTGTTACATGCCTGTAGTGCCTGCTATATTTGCAAGTACATGTGTATTCTCCCATAGGAAATGTGGATCAGTGTTGTGGCAGTCTGCCTGTAGTTTGCACAGTGCTTTGTGACATGCCTAGCAGCTCAGTGTATTTACCTAGTGTGATATGTCCAGATATTTGTCAGATATACTGTTGCCTGGCCACCATAACTGCTGTGTATTTCTGAAAAGCAGTGAGATGGTGTAAAGATGTATGTCACTAACTAGTGTGAAGTATGTGGGCTTGGAACCTCCACTCCTCCGGTTAATATGTGTTAGGACAGACAGGAGTGTGTGAATGCATCAACTGTGTGACCTTATCTATTCCAGTATTTTGCGATATCCCCATTTACATGGCTGTAAACATCCACTTTGTCAGGCTTGGTCCATACGTCTTAGACTAAGCGGTTCTGTGTATACCTCTTCACTGACCAGATTGTGTCAGACTGTCCATGTTTATTGGTCATATCTCTGCTGTATTCCACAGTATAATTACTGTGATTTGTGTGGTACTTCACTATGATGATCTTATGATGTTGGTCAGTAACTGATGACGTACATTTCAGTATCAGAAGTGACGTCCCACCAAATATGTCTGTTAACACAACCCCTGTTACTGTATCAACAATGCAAATATACTGATCCCAAGGATATCCTGGCAGATCAATTCAGTGCCAACTTCACCCCCCTCTCACCTCCTAAAGGGCCCATCTCAATACCGAAAGATTGCCAAATTCTGGTAATAACAGCCACAGAGGTAAAAAACGCACTCTCCAAAGCTAAGAATACAGCATCCATGGGACCAGATGACATTCCAGACTGTGTACTACATGAACTAAAAAATGAACTGGAACCTCACCTAAGTGTCATGTTTAATCATAGCCTCACCTCAGGCTTTGTGCCCACTGAGTGGTTCACAGCTACAGTTATCCCACTCCACAAGGGGGGATCCACCTTGGATTCTGGGAACTACCGCCCCATCAGTCTGATAAGCCTGATCTGCAAGGCCATGGAACATATTTATTTATTTTTATTTTATTTTATATTTGTTGACCAGGCTAGTCTAGCTGGATACATATCCATTTTCAGCAGAGGCCTGGGGAGAAAAGCTCCACGCACAAATACATTAAGGCATTAAAAACTTAGAAAAATTATACAGCATAACATGTAAAGAAAGTACATTTTGTGAATACTGTACAGAGACATTAGAGTAGATTTTGGAGATAAACATGTCTTAATTCAATAGAGGGGTTACAAATACAATCAGGCAACAGTTAAACATAGTAATTAAGCATCAACATTCATTTGAGAGAAAAAATAAAAACCACTAAGTAAGAGAAAGAAAAAATAGAGACTAAGAAGGACAATAATGCAGGTAAGAATGGGTTAGTAGTTGATAGTCAATGACTCTCAAGGTGGGGTATTTGTTATAAAGCATGAGAGGAGGGGAGGAGAAAAAGTGAAGAGTATTTTTCAATCAGGCTTTGAGCAGGGACAAAGCCATTGTTTTTTTTAGGTAATGTTTGAGGTGTTTCTTAAAGAGTTGTGCAGATGAGAGAGAAGTGAGTGTATTTGGAAGCTTATTGCAAAGTGTATTTGGAAGCTTATTGCAAATTCTACCAACAACACTGGAAAAGAATGAATCTCCTGCTTTGTTGTTAGATATATTGTTGGCAATGTGTAACTTATTCGCTGAGCGTAGTGTTGTAAGATTTTTGTATGGGGAGATCAGATTAGAGAGGATAAGGGTGTTGGTTGGGTGGTGCAGAATTTTTTGTGCAATCAACAGTTGATTGTATTGTAGTTGGTTTTGTAGTTCTAACCAACAGAGTTGTTGAAGGCTGAGACAGTGGTGGGTTCTATAAGGGAAGCCAGTGGCAAATCTAGTAATATTATTATTGCTAGTTTCCAGTTTGGGAAGATTAAGCTTAGATACATTGGTATAAATGGCAGATGCATAGAACAGGGTAGAAGTAAGCTGAGTCTGGGCAATAGATTTCCTAGCTAGTGGGGTAAGGAAGGGTTTTATTCTATACAGGGAGCCTAGTTTTTTATTGATGGTTTTTATAGTATTGTTAACATGGACATTGAAGCTGAGGTTATGGTCAATAGTTATGCCGAGGAGACGAGCAGTAGAGTCAGGGGAAATACAAGTACCATTGTCAGAGGTAATGGTAAAGTGGATCTGTGGGGATTTTTGGGTGGGAGTAAAAAGTAAAAGTTTTGTTTTTTTGGGGTTAAGGAGGAGGCAGCGTTGGGTAAACCATTTTTCTACTTTGTTAAATACAGTTTGGGTAAGGGTCTGGGGGGAGGAGGAAGACTTGGCAGTACAGATAAGCACAGAGTCATCAGCATATTGTATACAGGAGGTTTGAAGAAAAGCAGTGTGGGGATCATTAATGAAAATGGAAAAAAGAAGAGGTCCTAGGATAGAGCCTTGGGGTACTCCAGTGTCCACTGGGAGGGGTGGGGATAGTTTATTGTCCTAGAGTACTGCTTGCTTTCTGTTTTCAAGATAGGATTTAAACCAAAGGATTGCTTGTTGGTCAAGATATTGGGCTTTTAGTGCATTGATAAGTAGGTTATGATTAACCATGTCGAAGGCTTTTGATAGATCGATAAATAGAGCAGATGAGAGAGAGTTGTTGTTTCAATTCTTGTTAATACAATCAGTAAAAGTTAGCAGGGCAGATGTAGTGCTATGAAAGGGCCTAAAACCATGTTGGCAATTAGCAAGCAAGTTATTGTGGAGAAGGTGCTGAAGTAGTTGATGGTGGATACATTTTTCCATGATTTTAGCTAAAGGGGAGAGTAAAGCAATTGGACGGTAGTTCGAGATATCAGTGGATTTACCTCCTTTGAGTAAGGGAATTATATGGGAGATTTTCCATAAGGAAGGGATGTAACCTTCTGAGATAGTTCTGTTTATAAGGATAGAAACAGGGTATGCGATGGCTTTAGCAGCGATTTGAAGGTATTCTGCTGGGAAACAGTCAGCAGAAGGGGTGCAGGGTTTAAGTTTTTGAAGGAGTTTGCAGATAAAGGTAGTTGGTACTGGTTGTAAATGAAGGGGGGGGCAGAGAATTGTTGGTATGTTGTGTAGGAGTGAGGGTAGGGGGTGATAGTGTTTTAGTAAGGGTCTGAATGGCTTCAATGAAGTAGTTGTTAAAAGCATTTGCTATTTACAGTGGGTTGTTATGGAGGATAGAGCTGGAAGAAGGAGTTCTAGCCTGGCCTGGTTTGAGAAGTTTATTAATGCCAGACCAAAACTTTTGAGGATTTTTAGAGTTTGAATGTTGAAGATGGGAATAATAGTTATTTTTATCTAAGATTATATCTTTTTTGATGGCATTTCTTAACTGTTTAAAGTAGAGGTGATCTGCTGGGCTTTTGGAGGTTCTCCATGTTGCCCAAATTTTGTTCCGCAGGAACATTTTTTCTTTGGTTTGTTTTGTAAGCCAAGGAGCTATTTTGGTCCTGACTCTGGAGGAGTGAATGGGAGCATGGCTATTTAGAATTTGAAGGAATGTAGAATTAAAGAAGGAGATAACTTCATCCAGATTGAGTAGTTTTAGTAATGACCAATTGCAGGCTTTTAGTTCATTGATAAAGTTCTCAAATTGGAAGTGTTTTTTAGATCGATAAGTGATAAAATTGTTGTCTTTAGGGCTAGATTTCTTTTGCTTAACTATGTAGGTTAGAATATGGTCACTAATGTCATCTGGGAGAGATCCTGTCAAGTAAGTTTCAGGATGACTATTAATTAGTATCCAGTCAAGAGTAGTTTCTTTAGTACTAGGCTTATGGATTCTAGTGGGGGTATTTATTATTTGAGTGAAACCAAATAGATTTATATGGGTCTTAGGGTTGGAAGAATTGCATAAGGTCCAGTCTATATTAAAATCTCCTAGTACTATTGTTTCTTGAGGAAGGTGGGTAGATAGGCTACTAAGTATATTTTCTAGGGTGGTAATATTATTTCCTGGAGGGATATATCAACAGATTATATAGATTGATTTAGAGCTATTTATTTGGAGTTTAACAGTAAGGGTCTCAGCATTGGTATTTGAGGGTAGTGCTACATCACAGCGAGAAACAAGGAGTTCAGATTTGAACAAGATTGCTATGCCACCACCCTTTTTTGAAGTGCAGTCACATCTAAGGATATTTTATCCAGGTGGGATTATTTCTTGGTCATGAGTAATAGGTTTTAGCCAAGTTTCTGTAAGACAAAGAATGTCGAATGCATGGGCTTGAAGGAGAGCATGCAGTTGGCTAATTTTGTTGTTGATACTATGAATATTAAGATGTGCTATTCTGAGGGAGTTATCTAATCTGGAAGAGGAGGAAGCATCGTCATGCAATTGTTTTTGTAGATTGACATTTAGTGGGGATGGGCCAGGATTAGGATGAATGACTCCACCTGTTAGTGGGGATGGGCCAGGATTAGGATGAATGTCTCAACCTGTTAGAATGTTTTTGGATTGTATCAAAGAAGTGTTTAAGATTTTATTAAGTTTGGGTGGGGTTAACCTATTGGGGAGGTAAGTAACATGAGTACATCTATGGAACTTAGGATGCAGATAAGCTGAGGTAGAGGTAATGTTACAATGAGAGAGGCAGTTGAGAAGCAAGGTTGGGAGAGTTTGTGGATGGGACACTTTATGGGCCAGCACATAATGTTCATAGGCAGTGAGGGTATAGGTTAAGGTTAGAAATATAAATAATAAACAAGACAGAAAAAAGTATATAAGCAAATGTTTATGTGAATAGGCCATTTGGAATGGCAGAGTAAGGTTAATGTAAAGTCAAATGTGGTTTAGAATATAGTTGAAGTGTAGGATAGGTTAACTGATATGGTATAGAAGGATAGTTAGAGTAGGTAGAGGGGTGGGAAGACTATAGTGATAGATGTAAGAGTAATGTTTATAGCTGCAGAGAATGGGTAGAGGAGATGAGGGAGTGTGCTAAGCAGAGGAGTAAGAAGGAAAAGCTATAGATGAGTAGGGTAGTTTAGTGCTGATAAGGTATAGAGATAAGAGGAGGAGTTTATAAGTATTTAGTTGTGGTGGTGTGATGGGAAGTATAGTGGGTGTGGTTTAAGTATAAATGTAACAGCACTGGGGGGGTGTGGGAATTGGGGGTAGGTTAGGGGAGCAGAGTGAGCCCGTAGGATGAACGGAGCGGGATACAGCAAGTAGTGAAGGATAACAGCACTGGAGGTGGGTGGGAATTGGGGGTAGGTTAGGGGAGTGGAGTGAGCCCATAGGGCGAATGGAGCGGGATGCAGCAAGTAGTGAAGGAGACAATCAGTAAGCAGAGCAGCCCAGACAGAGAAGATGAAGCAGGTGAGTGGCTTCAAGCGGTATAGTTGTAGACCAAGGATAGAGAGAGGAAACAAAATTGCATACTAGTCTGCTAAGGGTAGACAGTGATAGGAGTAGAGGTTAGGGGCAGTGAAGGAGAAATATAAGGAGTGATTATGCAACAGGGTAAGGGAGGAGAAGCTGGAAAGAATAGTGAAAAGAGGCAAATTAGTACAGATGGAAGGGGGGTGAGGGTAAAGTCCTGGTTAGACTGCCACCTGGTGTTCAGTTGTTGTATAACAACAGGTGACAGAGGGCAGAAAAAAACTAGTAGGGAAGGCTAAGGTAAGCAGTGAGTGAAGGAAAGAGATAGACAATACTGGACTTGGAGAGGACTCTGGCTGCTAGCATTCCTGACTCAGGGGCCAAAGATAATTCAGTACAATTGCAAAATACAGCTGAGAGTAATTATCAGTAAGGGTCATGTCATAGGACGTACTTTGTAAAATACTGCACAGGCCGTAGTAAGGTATTGGGACAGCACAGTAACTGGATACAACTGAACATGGCTTGAAATTGTTGAGGGTATCCTTAATGGGCAGGTAGGTTCCTTAGTGCAGAGTAGTGGATGGGGGGGGTTTGTAAAATACTGCACAGGTCATAGTAAGGTATTGGGACAGCACAGTAACTGGATCCAACTGGACACGGCTTGAAATTGTTGAGGGTATCCTTAATGTCCAGGTAGGTTCCTTAGTGCAGAGTAGTGGATGGGGGGGGTTTGTAAAATACTGCACAGGCTGTAGTAAGGTATTGGGACAGCACAGTAACTGGATCCAACTGGACACAGCTTGAAATTGTTGAGGGTATCCTTAATGGCCAGGTAGGTTCCTTAGTGCAGAGTAGTGGATGGGGGGAATTCAGATAGTAGGGTCTGGGTCAGGAGCGCACAGCAGCCAAGTAAGATAGCAGATAGTAGTATTATCATGGAACTTATAAACAAAGACATTGGCAACCTTCAAACACTGGACCTCACCCACTTTGGGTTTGTGAAGGGCATAGAGTCCCCATGTTGGTGATGATCAGGTCCAGTATGTTTTCCCTTCTTGTGGGATGGTAACAAGTTGTTCCATAGCATTTGAGTTTATAAATTCTAGGAACCTTTGGGCTAGGGTGTTGGAGCTAGAGTAATGCTCCCAGTCTATGTTTGGGTAGTTGAAGTCACCCAATATAATGGTGTTTGGAGAGACCATCATATTTTCCAGTGTTCTCAGGAAGGCCGAGTGGGGTTCCTGGGTTTGGGAGGGTGGTCTGTAGCAGGCTATAAACTGGAAGGCAGTTTTACCCACTGTTAGTTGCACATGGATAGTCTCTGATGCTTCATGCTTTGCCACCAACCTGGAGGTGTGGGTATCTTTGATGAATATCGATACTCCCCCTCCTTTTGTGGTTCGGTCCAAGTTTTGGGGCTGAAAAGCATGGTATGAGGTATAACTTGGTAGTGCTGGGGTGCTCTCGGGAGTCCTGAACCAGGTTTCTGTTACTGCACAGATATTGATGTTCTCCATGCTAATGAGAGTTTCGAAAAGTGCATCTTGAGGTTTACACTTCTGGCGTTGAGTAGCATTACTCTTAGTTTCTTATCCCTTGTGATACCTATGGAGGTGGGTTTGTATTTTGAGCCTTGCCTAAAAAAGGCACTATGGGGGTAGCAAGAGCCTTTGCCAATATCCGAAAGCCCAAGGGTTACAGGTGCAAGCCGTCCCTAGCGAAGCATCGTGGCTTGTCGAGCATATCATCCCAAGCTGACAGGCATTGGATCCCCTTTGAATGACACCAGTACTTAAGCCAATTGTTGAAATTGATCATCTTGTCTTCATATTGTGGCATCATTCTTGGTGAGGGTAAGATGCTACTCAATGTCAGGGTCATACCGGCCTGGGCTACATGCTCAGAAAGCTCCTTTATGTCTCTTTTCATGTAGTCCAGGGAGGTACGTCTCATGTCATTCACACCAGCATGGACAATGACTGAGTCATATTTGTACTTGCCTTGGAGTGACCTGAGTGCTTGTGTTATGTGGCGGATCCTAGCGCCCGACAGGCTGCTCACCATGACCCTCTCCTTGTTCAGCCTGGTGAGCGGGACGTCAGTGTGCCTGACGATAGAGTCACCTATTACAAGTGTATCAGGTGTGTTGTTTAGTCTTAAGCGCTGTGACTGTTCGGCACACTGGCTTTGTGAGATATAGGTTCATAGGTTCATAGGTTCATAGGTTTATACTAGGCTATCTGACCTGAGGCATTTATAAGCGTAGCCCAAATTTTTGTGGCTTACGCCACCCCTTATATGAAAAAATACTGTGATAGGTTCATAGGTTTATAGGTTTATATGTGTTGCACGTGTTTTGTTTTGGTGTAGCGGCTGCTTGGGTATCTGCTTTGGAGGTCTCTGCTGCTTCAGCAGATCTTTATTTAGAGCCTCCGAGTATGTTTTTGTGTGATTATGTGTTTGGTTTTCTGTCGTGGTAGGTCTATGTGAGACTGGAATTGTAGTGAGTGTGGTTTCCTTCTCCTCCTGACTGGTTATGCCAGTACTGTGTTGAGAGAGCTTAGCCTCCAGTTTGGCTATATGGTTGCATCTCTCACATGTGTTGGAATTTGTTGGGAGGAGGAGAGGGTTGTCTGTGTACATGAGGCAGTTGTAACATTGCCTCAAGATTCCCAGATTCACCAGCTGGACCGGAGGAGATTGACAACTCACCTTTGGACATGCTAGAATAATATTGGGAATTCCTTAATAATTGAAAACCAGGGCCAGTGGGGAGTGAGGGAGTAGTGCTTTTAATTTTTAGTGCTGACTTATATAATTGCTTTAGTGAGCAAGTGCCAGGTAACTTAAGTGCAATGTGTTACAGGTAACTTAAATGCAAAAATGACAAACAGTAACTTTCTTTCAAGTGAAACAAGGAAATAAGTACAGTATAATGCTCCATTTGGTATGTACCTCACAAGACATCTGCAACAGCTGAAATGGCCACAGAAATACCTCACTAAAAGAATCACAGGCCTAAAGCAGATGCCCTATGCTGACTATCTAAAAAAACTCCAGCTATACTCTGTCACATATCGTTGACTCAGAAGCGATCTCTGCTTAACATACAAGGCCATGTCAAACCCAGAGCTGACATGCTACACTTAAAGAAATCCCAATCCCCCAAAGCTACATGCTCCACAGGGATATAAACCTCGTCATCACAATGAACAGTACATGCTGGAGGGATAGGTTCCTGACCAAGAGACTCCCCAGACTCTGGAATATACTCCCTATACATGTCAAGCAGAGCGCCTCTTTGGCCCTCTTCAAAAGGAACCTTGATGATTGGATTGGAGATAGGAAATTCACCCAGGGGATCATGTCAGTTGGCCTGCTAGACAGGGGTCCAGGGAAGTAAATATTGTGGGAAGAAATAGCCAGGGAATGGTTATGGCTAGGCTTGTATAGGCCCTAGGGCTGATAGCCTAGTACCAACCTATGAACATTCCACATTTATACCTGCAATACTTACATGATATCCCCTTGCACTAAGAGGATGTGACTATTGGTGCTGATGTATGACTCCAGTACAGGTTATGGGCATATGTTTTTTATCTCTCTCTCTCTATGTATATATATATATATATATATATATATATATATATATTTATATATATATATACATACATATATATATATATATATATATATATATATATATATATATATTTATATATATATATACATACATACATACACATATATACCTATATGTATATGTCTATATATATATATATAGACATATACATATAGGTATGCCCATGTCCTGAACCTGATTAAGCTAATATTTCATACCTTCACACCAAATCTATCCAGTCCTCATCTCCTAATTCTTGTTCCCTTATCACTTATCTGGAAATACATTTTTATCACAAATATAAGATGGTGACTCTTGAACTTGATATACTCTATTAGTATATTATATTTCCCTGTCATGTTTTACCAGATGATTGATCTTTGTCTCATTATACTTCTATGTAAATGGTCTTTTTTTACTAACCTTGTAAATGTACAACGTCTACTTATTTATACTTTTTGTAACTTGCATTGTTATAACCTGGATTTTTTTTATATAACTTGTTTTGAGATTTTGTGTTTTAAGATTATGATTGGAGCTTTTCTCCTCGGGCCTCTACTGAAAAAGGATATGCATCCAGTTGGACCAGCCCGGTTAACAAATGTAAAATAAATAAATAAATATATATATATATATATATATATATATATATATATATATATATATATATATATATGAGTCTACTTCAGATTGCCAACATTTCAAAATGCTAACAACCATATGGCCGACACAATATGGCCGACAGTTTGAAATGCCAACAACCTGAAATAGTAGTGCAAATTACTAAAAACAGTGTTGAGCAGAGGATCAAGCCCCACTGCACCCCTCACACCCCCTGATACTTAAATATTCTCACTCCAAGATCGCACTACAGTGCAGGAAAGGGGAATCTCCCAGTTCCACACTGTAGTGGGATCTCCGCTATCATTTGTCGGCCTTTCAAATGTTCAGTCATATGGTGTCAGTCATATAGGTGTCGAACATTTGAAATTTCAATCAAATGAAGGGCTCACATATATATGTATATACATACAAATATATATATATATATATATATATATATATATATATATATATATATATGGGTTCCTATGAGTTCATCGAAATGTCAAATCACCGACACTCACCTCTTCGACACCAAACCATCGACTTTCATATCATCGACAATTCCGGTAAGCGATCTTCCCCCTTGCAGGGCCCATGGTAGCGCTTGTTTCTCTGGTACGACATAAATAACAACACTTTCAAGGTAAATTATACAGAATCACGTAAATCCTACTCGTTGTAACACAGGAACAGCGCTACCATGGGTCCTGCAAGGGGGAAGATCGCCACGAATTGTCGATGATATGAAAGTCGATGGTTTGGTGTCGAAGAGGTGAGTGTCGGTGATTTGACATTTCCATGAACTCATAGGAACCCATACATACACATATATATATATATATATATATATATATATATATATATATATATATATTTTATATATATATATATATATATATATATATATATATATATATATATACACATATACATACACACACACACACACACACACACATATCTATATATATATATATATATATATATATATATATATATATATATATATATATATATATATATATGTACACACATATATATATATATATATATATATATATATATATATATATATATATATATATATATATATATATATATATATATATATATAAATCAATATAAAGATATATATAAATATGTATATAAATATATATGTGTATGTACATGTACATGTATACATATATCTACATATGTGTATATATATATATATATATATATATATATATATATATATGTGTATGTATATATATATATCCTTGTTATGTGCAAACATGACTGTTGTATATACCTTCCCAGATGTATCACACCATATTTATCTGATGTATATTTATACTTGATTCAACACTGATTTCTCTAACAAGTACTATACAATTGTAGACATAAAAGCAGTTGTTCACTACTATTCAGTATGTGTACTGACAGATAAATTGGAAAAAGCAACAACCATTTTAGCAGCTGTAATGGCTTAGTTGTTAACTCCTGTGACTATAGTACATAGGGTACTGGGTTCAAGACTTGCAAGGGCTGTTTATTTTGTTGCTAGGCGGAATAAGTACTGTTTGATACAGAGTGGTAAAGGCAGTTTTAAGTAGTTTTAAGCTGGTTTGATCGGGTTTGCCTGACGGTAAGCACTGCTATCGTACAGTTAAACGAAAAGTCGCTTACACTTTGTAGGCTTCGTTTACCAGTGCACAAATCTGCTTAGCATTTATATTGAAGCAATACTTACACCTGCTAAGCATGACTCAGCCCTGGTAACCAGTGATCACATTCCAGTCTGATGACATAGCACGGTAATGACATCTTTAATAAGTGTATTCAATTCCATGTACATAACATGCATCTATGTGCTGTCATTACAGTAGCAAGGGATGTGAGTATACTGTCTGGGACACCTGAGTATATATGGCTAGTGCAACTATCTTTTCCTTTTCTTTGTGTTTTATACATGGGAAGTATCCCAGGTCACACTTGCATGTACTGTATCATTACGTTATTACTGCTAATTCTTTCCCAAGTAAGAGTAGATTGCAGATTGTAGTATTGTAACCATACACCCCTGCATGTAAAGCTGGACTCTGAGTACTGACTATCATGTTCTTGGTGTTTGAGCTGTGTGTTATTAAGTACTTGCTACTGGATAGTGATCTGATATGTAGATATTAACTGTAGACTACTATATGTATAGGACATGTCATTGAGGGCTGTTGTCATGTAGTAATGGCATACATATCAGTGTCAGACGTCTGTCTGTCAAAACATTAATCCTAATGCATAACTTGTTGGTTAGCTGATGTCTGTCTGTCCTCTGTACAGATGTGCAGATATCAAGTATCCACCTTGGCTGCTTACAGCAATCTATGCTTGACTGACACTGACATGTCTGCCCAGCTGTGTTATGAATGCCACAGTTAGGAAACCCCACCCTGTATGCCCCACATGCCATGGATACCTTAACTGGACTACCACAGTCAACATAACATGCTTGGGTACAGGTCTCCAAGCCAGACACTGGCCATGTTATATAATATATGTTGCATACATGTCAATTGGAGCACCTCACTGGCCCTCTGCAAGAGACAACCAGATGTTTGGATGTTGCATTTAACTGTGACCCTGAGGATCACTCACGTGGCATCAGTTGATAGATGGCCTGCCAACAAATGTCAAGTGGCATGATACCACTGTACCCACATCCTTTACTTTTTTCATCTCTCCATGGAAAATATCCTGTTACACACATAGGAACACCTGCACTTATGGAACCCAGTACTGACAAATGTGTCAGTGTGCATTACTGAGAATAACAATGTGTGTGTGTTTGTAAACTTGTAGTTGATAATACCTTGAGGACCTTCTCACACACTACACCCCCCATTGACATAGTTAGAAATGTCTGCTGCTGTAATGGACATTAAATGTACCTTGTTACACTCTTCACAGTTTCGGTTATGGGGAGCTTGCAGTACCGGCACAACACTGTTGCACAAATGGGTAGATAGGCATGGGTTACCCTCTGAGTCCTGGCAAGTGTGTGTGTGTGTGTGTGTGTGTGTGTGTGTGTGTGTGTGTGTGTGTGTGTGTGTGTGTGTGTGTGTGTGTGCAAGTGTGTATATTTGTAGTCTACAGCATTCTGATGCCACATTCTCCAAATACAATACACCTGGACATACATTATAAGGCATAGTGATGTTGCTGACATTAGGAGAGGCATGACAAACCATCACCTTACTATCCCTGTGGCATGTGCAATAAATGCATATCCCTGTAGTAGCACTGATGAGATAGACAAGGGGTTGTATTGCAGTCCTGGTCAATGTGTGATTGTTGGTATGTCAGAGAATTATCATGGGTTTCAGTGAGTAAAATATCCAGTGTGGGTTGTCGGTGCTGGGTATACTTTCTTTACACCGTGGTACCCCCAGTACATGTCCCAAGGTCCACTGTCACCATCAACCATACAGGTAACTGAGTACACTATCCAGCCCAATGATGCATGTGCTTTGTGCAAATTACCTGTAACAGAATGGACTCACTGACAAGGTAGTTAGCACTGATAAATCCAGGTCTCTCAGATGTGTCTATGCCTGTTATGTGTTTGTGAATGTGTATGTGACAGTATTTCATATTATGTATTGTTCATTAACACCCAGTACATCCCCCAATACCATACTGTACAAGGCCTGGTGATGTTCCTCACTTAACAAAAGACTCGGAACACACCTCATCCTAAAAGCTGTGTGGTGTGTGCAATTAAGGCCGAACACATTAGTAGCAATAAGTACCTAAGTAGGGGTTCTACTTTCAGTGTTGCCAAGTAAGTTTGTGTGTATGTAAAGGGATCTATTTCAGTTTGCAGACAATACATATCCCAGGAGGTCATCTGTCCGAGAACTGACTGGCAAATGCTAACATTTCAAAGGAATCATGTCATAAAAATTAATTCCATCAAAAGTAGTAGTAGACATGTAAATGCCCTCTTTCCCACTGTATAGCTGTACAGCAATACTGGAGTTGGTATATATAGTTGGTTGTCAATGTTGTGGACACAGACACCCTCATTGGGGTTATTGTTGGGTGTATCCCCCGCTTAGTCTGCTGTGATGCTGTACAGTTTATGTTAACAGGTTAAGTAGTTGTTACTCACACTATGTGTGGCTCTACACCATCCCACACCCTCCAAAGTGTAGGGTTGTGCCACCCACACCAGTACACCTATGTTTACCAATGCCAGGATAGCATTACATTGCGGGATGGGACATATACCCTGCCAGTACCATCGTCAATGATATTAAAGTAGCAGACTGATTATTTACTGATGTGATATTTTGCCTATTTTGTCTTGGTGGAATTACATAGGCTAAAATGGGTTCACTGCAAAATTAAGTACATCCATGTGTACAGTATTGTCTATGTATTGCATCAAAACCAAAGCCTCTGTGTGCATGTGTTATACACAAACATGTGGTGTGTGCCACCCAGTACACTTACCATTGTTCACTGTAGAAGGGCTGCTGACATCAACCACCATGCACTCACCTATATACACCCCTCAGACCTAGCAGCCATGTGGCACATGCAGTAACTGTTATACAGACCTGTTACTTGGGTTCAGCTGTACTCAGGATATGACACAGTCAATGTGTCACCACAGTGCCATACCCTTTGTAGGAAATAATAGCAGACTAGAATCCTGCTGACACATAGACACCTACAACACAAACTGAATGCATTATGGACACCACTATCAGTCAATGTTAATAACAGCTATAATGCATCATGGCTGAACAGCTACACATCCTGACATGTAAGCATTAAACTTTCCTGCTGAAAACATGTTACATAGCATTACATTACTACACCTTACTACATTCACCCTGTGCATCAGAACAATATTAGCCTGTCCCTGCATCGATGGTATGGATGACAGGGATGTGGCACAGGTATCATCATATGCACAGGATATGTTGTGGGTTTGCCAGAGACCTAGGCTGAGCTGTTTGCTTGACATCATGTGTGTGCATTAGGAGGTTTTGTTATTAATTAGGCTGTGCAGATGTGGTGTGTGTAGGTATGCTGTGTTGGTGATATGTGTGTGTGTGTGTGTGTGTGTGTGTGTGTGTGTGTGTGTGTGTGTGTGTGTGTGTGTGTGTGTGTGTGTGTGTGTGTGTGTGTGTGTGTGTATGCACACAGTTTGGCCATGTGGCTGCCCTATACAGGGGTTTGTTGGACAGCTGCAGACCGTACATGGCAGGGTGTGCAGTTCATTGTCTCTGGCCACAGACATGAGAAATGTGCCTGCCAGGGAATCCACAGGCACTACTGGGTACAAGGCCAGATATGGTACTCTCCCCTAATGATGACAAATGTCCGCTGGATCCAGGTCCGTGTTGGGACTGGCCTTGGCCACGTGTACATGGCCTGCTGTGCTGTGGTGTGGACAGCACCCCCCCTGCAATGCTGGTGCTGGTACTGCCACTTCAGAAGTGGCTCTGACTTGTTGCACGTCCACGTAAACCTCCACCTGTTGGTGTTGCTGATCTGTGTCCACGTGGCTGTTGCCCTACTTGAGGACTCCCACCATCTCACCCAACCATCTATCCAGGACCTCTGCAAAATAATGGTGGGCACCTGCGAGATCATGGATGTTGTCAATAACAGCAGAATGAGTAGTCCTCTGGAGCCTCAGACCGTGTCTGGAACAACATTCCATACATGCCTGTGCCTCCATGGTTTTCCGAAACATGCGTCTGGTGACACCTGCTGCGGCACTTCTGTCAGGGGCATGATAGCCAGCAGCCCTCCTACGAGCACCCCTTTATATCTGCCTGTGTGGTACCTCACCGGTCATCCAGCTATGGCTGCTATGTACAGACACACTTGCCATAGTCACCACACTGTCTTGTCCAATACCACCACCCGCCAAATGTCCCAAATCTATGGCCACTGGTGATGGGGTATGTATAGGCAATGTGACTGCATGTGTGGATGGGGTGGATAACAGTGGGATGTCAATTTATGGCACAGCTTCAGCCCCTGACAACCCTGCCTGTGCTTCACCATACCTATCATCATTGTCAGAGTCTGTATGGACACTAACATCAGTTTTCCTGCAGGAGGGACCCTAACCCACCTCTCCACCTGTGAGGGGAAAACAGAAAACATTCTTTAAGACCTGCACATCATTGCTTACCTCTACACATACACGCACACACACACACTCACACACACACACACACACACACACACACACACACACACACACACACACACACACACACACACACTTACAGGTGAGTTTGCACAAAGATATTACACAGACCTATCATTACCCAACTGTCAACATGCATGACATATGGTACTCAATCCCTGTTATCAACATTATACATCTCCATGATGCATGAGTTGTGTTAGTAGGTGATGCCCCTTCCCCTGGAACACACTGCACCCATATACACAGTATTGCTGTGCACCTGTTCAGCACCCTACCATGTTCTGCGCACCATACCTCACAAGTGTACACACCATTGCTGAATGTGTATATGTGTGGTAGGTATCTTTGCTCTGTTGCCCCTATGTGTTTGGCTGACACATACCTGGGTTGATATGAGGAAAGATGTCAATAGTGAATGTCTGACGTCTGATTTGCAGATCTCATCATCAGCAGTGCATGTATGAGCAATAAAATATAATTATACTGACAACCTTCAAAGCTTACTATGGCTATGAGCAGTGTACACACCTTTATTGACATGCCACCCTCTTCCCTGTTATGCCACAGGGCCACAATACTGCATATGTTAACATTACACACACCTGATATGTGATATATGACCTGTGCAATAAAATGCAGTATCAAACATATGTGTTAGTTGTGCAGATGTTGATTGGGATGCATACAATATGTGGGTTGCATAAGAGTGCACACCTTTAACACAATGGTTTGTTGCAGCACCTGTTAAGTGAACTACAGCAGTCACTATTCATGGAAGGGGGTATACTAGCATGGCCCATCTTCACTTGTCATTATTTGGTCACCCCACCCTACAAATGTCTCACAACTCTGCCAGATTGCAAGGTCAGCTCATCTGCACAGCCCTTGGAGGTCATATAGTGCCTTCACTATTGTTGTGGAGTCAGGGTTATGTCTGGCACAATGCATGACCTTGACTGTGTTCTGATACAGCTAGTCTTAGTGAGCTTTGGATGTATGCTTCAGTTCACTCTTGTGTTTCAGGATGACACCCCTCCCCATCCTCAGACTTTTAGCAGATGTTTGACAACTATAGGCCACACATGACTGTCATTTTGCAGGGTTCCAAATTCAGAACACCATGTCTACCAGCTTAGTTCCTGCTAATGAACAGCAAACCTAAAGGTGTACACTGCCACCAGCAATGTACAGATGGGGATGGTGGGCTTGAGGTGGAGTGAGGTGTTGCTTGTGCAGCACATGTATCTTTATTAATAGTTTGTAGGTTTCAGCCTTGGTCTCGGTACACCATTACACATTGCAACACATGCCTTTGGAAGATGTGACGTTATGCATATGCTACCTGTAGAGAGCCCTGGATGATGTCTCCTGTAGAACAACTCTTCTATCTGATTACCCTAACCCATAGGCCACACTTATGCAGAGTCCAGGTAATTGATGACATAGTGCTGCTGCTAGACATTCCTGCAAGTTCCTCAATGTTGTGCATGTTTCTGGGCAGCCTCCATGACCAGTTTGCAACATGTGTTGTCATCTATCTTGGATGGGCATCTGTCTATTTTCTACATTAATGGTGTCCCATACTTCATCGTCACATACATGCTTGTCTGCACTGTTTCCCATGGTATATACAATGGCAAGGTGAGGCTATGTCTCCCACTTCTGAGTGCTACCTTTTGGATATGGGATCCATTCCATGGTTTGTAAGATGTGTCCAAGCCACGGCAGCCTCTGTTGCAGGTGAGTGGGCAGATGTTATGGACATATTTCTTGGACAGCAGACCATTACTTGGTGTGACATTGAGGACCTGTACATAATGGAAGGTGCGTACTCAAGAGGAGTGAATGCTGCAGTACCTCAAAAGCTGCTTCCACAATATGTTATTTGGAGTGTGTGCACACATATGCTTCCAGTGTTTGTTAAGGTATGTATTCCCCATATTTGTTGTCTTAACATAGGATTTCATATTACACATTCATTGCTCATGTTAAGATCACATTACAGGTTGTGAAAGTTGTGGAATGTGGTATTGTGATATGCCGTTGTGTAGACCTGTAACAGTTCCCATTGTAATACTGGTATATACACTGTCGTAGCTACTGTATAAGGGTAATGTTTCAGACATGTCCCCACTGTAGGCCATTTGTCCCACTATTATGTTTATCTCTGTCCACACATCTTGCACTGACAGGTTGTTAGTTATACTGCAGGACTCTTACATACTCTTCAGATATGCCACCATGGTGACCACTGTGATGCAGTACAGTTAACAGCAACAACAAGTGAACATGTACAGTGTGCATTATGGGTAGATGTGTTAAATGTGTGCATGGCAAATACCATGGCCATAACATGGCTGGTGCATTGGCAAACCTGAACAAAAGACCTCCATACTCATCAGCTACAGGCTGCTGCCCCAGAGGTATATCGAAGGGACCTACATAGTTGTGTGAGAGATGTGATGTCAGTAGCCACACCTGTGGCATTGGCATTGGTACAGGGTGGGAGCAGCATTTCAGTACATCAACAGTACAAACCCACAATACTACAGATTATTTACATCTGTTCATTACTACACTGCAGTGACAGACTATGTTATCTGACATATGCATGAAGATACTTTACAGATGAAGATGAATAAGCAACAGTGGTCTACTAATGTGCCCCGGGGCCATATCTGTACACTCCTCATCCATTGTGTGAGTAGCACCCACCTCCACAAAGCTATCTTCAGGTTCTCGACTTGGCTGGTGGGCAGGTGCCTTAAGGCTGGTGAGAAGCTGCTCAATATGTGTCAGTGGGGGTGGGATGGCATGATCCCCACCTGTGGCTAGCTGGTCCCTTCTAACTGCAGCAACACGCTGATGGGCATGGCAGATTAGGTCAGTGCAACGATGTCATACCTGCTCATAACTGCCTTTATGCAGGCCAACATCATTTATCCTATGGATGAGCTTGTTCCATAGGGCAGTCCTCTCCTGCAGATCATGGGCCTTACACCCAAAGAGGGTTCTGTGGTGATGCACAATAAAGTTGATGAGTATGTTATTCTCCTGTGGAGTGAATGCAGGGAGTCGCTCTCCTGACATGGTACCTGGAAGACATAAACAGGAAAAAAAGGCCTGAGGGTCTCATACTGCAAGGATATAATAGTTGTTAATTGACATCGCTCTCTCCCCCCTGCCATATCTGCAAAAAAAATATGACCACACATATGAATGGGTATGTTTACACCAAACCTGCTGTTGGAGCATATATCCTGTTGTGCAACAAATATTGAAATGTGTTTCTGTTCATGTTCCATGTTGAAACATGTATCATTGGTGGCCTGTTGCTAACAATGTAACCTGCATGCCACTGTAATGGCCACTGTGGTTCCATATATGCATGTGTTCTGTTTGTTATGCAACTGTTCCAAATCTGGTATTTTAGGTTAATGGGAATATGTATCCATGCTGTTATAACTAATCCTGGATTGTGTTGACTATTACTATCCACATATGTTCTAAAACTGCAACACAATAGCATGTTTGGGAAGGCTGTTCTCAGCAGAACCATCTCTCCTCCTGAGATTCATTAACAGTAGGGGTTCCAACTTGAAAGAGCTGTTGGAAAGAGGTGTAGGGACAACTAATAATAACATCTAATGGATGGGTAAGTGTGGTACATGCAGTATTTGCAAGTTTATTAATGATGGACCTTATGTACACATAGACAGTTACAAAAGAACACTAAACTGCCCAGGGTACTGTAATTGCAATACTGACATGGTAGTATATGTAGCCACCTGTCTATCATGTCCAGCATTTTATGTAGGAATGACCACACATAAATTAAGGCTACGTATTTTGGAACACAGCAGAGACATAAAAAACAAGAAGCCTACAAGTGTTTATTTAACCACAGTAAGAAGTGTGGCAAGTACAAAAAGTTTATATTTTTTGTCATTGATAGGGTGCCCAAAAAAGACATGGGAGGTGATGTTAAAACCTTACTAGAGATGAGAGAATGTCTATGGCAGTTGCGCCTGGATGCAACAAAAACACCAGGCATTAATGAAAACATTTCTATTGCAAGTGTTTTGAAACACAAATCCCAGTTTATTTAACAGATGATTATGTGTTTACCTTTCTTTTAACTTTCCTTGGGCAAAGTATTCACCAAAGGGGTTTACATGAAACAGTTTATTACAACATTTTTTTCTGTTTTAAGATGTGGTTTTATCATAGTATTTCTTGTGCTATTTTTTTCCTTTGCAGCAGGGGCTGGGTTAAATGGTTAATTGGATAATTGAGTTTAATGGATGTTTTTATATTGCCTGATTGCCTATTTAGGACTATAAAAGTCCTGATTTTTTTTGAGTGTAACTGACTCTGAAGAAGCCCAATGTTATGGGTGAAAGCGCTAAGTCAGTGATTCTACATTTACAATAAAGCTGTGGTTTTATCGAGTCACGGATCTTTTTATTCTTACCTCTCCCACCTCATCTGATCATTGCACCAGGCCACAGCATGTCTGGGACCCAACCTGAACCTCATCATCTGCTGGTCCTGTACTACCTTCGGGTGGAACCACCTCAGGGGATGGTGCTTGCCCCCCCCCCGGGAGCACGCACATACAGGATCCTGTAACCTGAAGGCAGGTCCAGGGTCTGGTGCATAGAGAGCTCTGCAGAGAATTGTGGGATCTGCTACACTACCTTGAGGCCCTTGTGACACAAGTAGAGGTTCTGCCTACCCCTCCTGCTCAGCCACCAGTACAGCCACCTTCAGGGCCATGAAGGTGCAGTGGTGACTGCCCATGGGTGGGGACCTCAGTCCCACTGTTTCTATTTGGGGACTCATGGGCTTCCAATTTCCAAACACCCCTCCTCGTTCAAGATGTTTACCCAGCACATGTATCATATACTGCCCTTGTATGCTGTCATGTCTGTCTTGTCTGCCTTCCGAACCAACCTACCTCCCCATATATACCTACTATCCTTCCCTAACATCCCACTCTCACCTTAACAAAAACAGGGCAATATATAACTGTCATTTTCACACCCACTTACAACTGCTTACAGGTGCCTTAATCACTCTGTATCCAGCTGCCCTTGTTCTGGCCAAAAAATACATTATCAAGATATCTTCCTTGGTTGTTTTTTTATTATTTTTTGTTTGTAGTAATATTTATTTAGTGTTATTGTTTTCTCTCTCTCTCTCTCTCCCCACTACAAGGATCAAGCTGGTTTGAATAGGATGTAGCATGGCTTTTGTAGGTGATGCTCATGATCAGGTGATGGCCTCTGCACCAATTGGTGTTCCCCACTTGCTAATTGCATGCAGCCAGCTGTGTAGTACTTCCAATAGCCAATGTCATAGCAACACACTAACTATAAGTGACTACATCATGTGAGCATTGTCCATTTATCTTTCCTGTATGGAAGCCATCCTTCCTGTGTCTGGGCAGCAGTGTTACAAACAACAGGTAGCAATACCTCTTACAACAGGACTTGTGGACACAGGCCAAATACATGTTTGTATAAGGTTCCAGACCTACAGACAGTGTGAGTATTGCTGTTATATGCATTGAATACTGCTGGTTTTACAGGGTTTGTATGTACATGCTAGTTTTACATGGAATGCAGTCTGTCTGCAAAGCTTTCAACTGTGGGCCTATCCACATGATGGCCAAAGGATTGGCTGTTATGTTTTGTCTGTTCACCACACAAGCCTTGTGTCTGACATATCAGTGGCATTATCCCCGTTGATTGCTATCGATACATGGCAACATCCATTTGTGTTTCTGACTTCATATTCCTGAGTAAGGGTATGTTGCAACCAATCCTGTAACACCAGCAACTTTCACAGTGTATAACAGCATTATTGCAAATATGGCTCTGTGTTCCAGCCTCTGCCCTCCACATATATACCAGGCTTTGTCCAGATGTCATGCAGTAAAAGGTTGTTAGGTAATGGCCTATCATTATTTAGTGCTGGCATTCCTGCTATCATTCCAGTGATGTTGTGGACTCCCACACAAATTGTGGGGAAGGGTCCATATATATGAGGGCAACAGCTGGACAAAACATGTGTGACCTTGTACAGTCCGGAGGTCAGTGTATGGAAAACACTGTTATATGCCCTTGTAAGGCATTTTATGGGGGAGGGGTATTAAATGTTTTTAACCTAGGATGTTACAACATGTGAAGGATATCAGTAATAAGAAACACTAAGGTATATGGCTGTACATTTTCATATGTTTCACCATGGGAATAGTGGTAGGCTACAGCTTACTATCTTACACACAGTTCTGTTTGTCAGTGTGATAGTGACATTTTAAGTTAAGCATTGTTATGTAATAGATACATTTACATTGTAACAACTGATACTTTCCCCCGTAGGGGTTGAGTACAGAGTGAAATGGGAGGCTGCTGAACTACATCTGTAATTAAGTGTTGATTGATTCTTATCTTCAAGGCAAGTGTTTTTTACTGTTGTACTACCTGAAGACCTTAGCCTGGACAGCAAGTATGTTATGTTTTTTACATTACTGTATCCATTTTTTATTTGAGAATTGCATTAATCAGTTATTATATATTCCAAACACCTAACTTCTATAAGAAATGGCATAAACAACTGAAATAGTACACAACCATTTCTACTTTTGAAAACTTGTGTGTGGTGTCATGCCCTTTGCATTGTGTGTGGGTATATGTTTCATGCAATAATTCTCACTTGTAGGAAAGAATCCAACACTGGCCATTTTAAAAGTTGGCAAATGTAGGAATAATGGCTGTTTGATATGCTGTGCACCCTCTATATATACTCTGCTTATACATATCTATAATTAGTAATATCTTTATATGTGTATATACATATATATATATATATATATATATATATATATATATATATCTACCTCTACCTGACTACTTTTCACCTTAGCGACATGCTAATTTCAACACCACACTCACAATAACTCCATAGTTCACAAACACCTACACCTCCTTACACTACCATCATAAAAAACAAACAAAAACAAATCCCCTGTCCAAACCCACACACCACACACAAACACAACAAAAAAACCTCGACAAACCCACACACTCCACCTTACATACACCCCCTACACCTACCCTAAAGAAACCCTAACCCTAAAACTGCACACTCAGCTTCTTAAAAATACAACAGCACCCAACCCTTACCTCAGCCTCCTAACCTAACTCCCTTATCCCACCCCTCATCTCCACTTATCATTACCTCGCCCCTACCTACCTTACCGCACTTACCTAACCCGCACTTAACCTACACTCACCGTCACCACACCGCATAACACATATATATATATATATATGGATTCACTTTACTTGCTCAAAATTCTGAAATATTGAATTTCAAAATCGTGAGCCCATAAAGTGGAAGTTCTAAAAGATCGAAAACCCAGAGCATGAAATTCAAAATCGCAATTTCTACACTACACAAACACCACACACATACACACACCTTCCTCCCCACAAACATACAACCCTATCTTACATACAATCAGGGGGACAAGCCCCCATGCACCCCCCATGTGGGGGGCTGCATCCCCCACACACCTCCTACTTAAATATACTAACTCTAAGGTTACACTACATACACAAACACAAGAAACACCATCACACAAGCTACATTCCCCTCGCACACACACATTACAGTAACAAAACACACTAACACACACTATAGCCCCTACCCAAAACCCTTAAAACATAAATACTTACCTGAATCCATAAACACAGCGCAACACCAGAAATGCTAATTCAACACCTGAGAAATGCAAGATTTTGAATGTCACACTTCTGGGTTTTCAATCTTTTAGGATGGGCTCATTTATAAAGTTAAAGAATTTTTGTATAGTGTTATGATGGATGGAGATATCAGCACTGATGAATATAACTATTTATATGTTATTCAACCTGTGATACAATTTATGTATGGGCTGCCAAAGTTGCATAAACATCTAACGCTCCCCCTGTGAGGCCTATAGTCACTGCAGGTAAATGGGCGACTGTTGCTTTATCAAAATACTTAGAAGGCCAACTTAAGCCCTTTCAGAAGTTTAGTCCTGAGTTTATTAGGGACACTAATGACTTTCTGCACTTTGAAACTTTGGTCTGATAAAGTTAGCTTGAATGACCTATTATTGGGAACATTAGCTATTAAGTCACTTTTTACTGTAATATCTAACAAATTGGGTGTCCAATATATTAGAGAGTTTTTGAATAGGCATAGTACTTTTGCATCTTGTAAAATTTAAATTTTATGTTTTATGCTGGAAATGGTTTTACAAAACAATGTTTTTTTGTTTAATGATGAACATTATCATCAGCAAGTTGGTGTAGCAATGGGTACACCCATCACCAATACATACCCCAACTTGGTCTAAGCTAGAATGGAGGAAAAATATATTTTTGATACTATTAATCCTTTAACTTATACAAACACTGATTTGGTGTTTGATAAGTGATTTGTTGATGATATTTTTTTTGTTGTGAAACAATAGCATTGAGAATTTGAAACTATTTGTTAACTGGCTACATAGTAACACTGAATTTTTGGTATTTCATTTGACTTATGATAGTTTAAAAATTAATTTTTTGGATATTACTTTTAGTTTGTCAGATGAATGCTATGACACTATTATTTTTAAAAAGAATGTGCAGGCTACAAGATATATGCACTCTCAGAGTATGCACCCAAATTATACTTTTAAAGGTACTGTATACAGTCAATTTTTGCAGGCCAGTAGATTAAATACCAAGGAAGATGAATTTTTGCAAGATTTAGAAGTTATGAATAAGGATTTTAAACAAAGAGGATATTATCCTGAATTATTAGATGCTATGAAATATGAATCTGTTAATAAACATATTGATATAGGGCAGCAATACTTGAGATCTGATTCAGTAGTTGTAGTTAATAGGTCAAATGAGAGAAGATCCGTATCTTATGAAATATAATAGGCATACAAAATGTATTAAACAGATTATTAATAAATATTAGCCTATTCTCACTTCCAATAATGAAATTAAAGAGTTTATAGGCTCTAAACCATATTTTGTACATCAAAAAGAAAAAAGTCTTAAACAGTTATTGTTATAAAGACATGCCTCATTATAAAAAGTTATCATTGAACAGTAAAGGGACACATCCTTGTCATCATTGCAGTTATTGCAATGTTATTAATACTGATTTACTATTTGAACATCCTATTTCTGGTGCTAGCTTTGAATTTAGAACTTTTGCTATTTGCCAAACAGAAAACGTGATTTATTTGGTTAACTGCTTTACATATCCCAGTTTCTATATAGGTAAGACTAACCTGAAATTAAAGCAACGGATCTGTTCTCACTTCTCTGAGATTCATAGAGAAGTTGAGAATAATGTCCTTTTTAAACATCTTAATTTAAAGGTTGATGCACATTTCTTTAAGTTTCGAGTAGTCCAAGTTATAAATGTAGGCATAAGGGGTGGTGACATTAGACGTCAGACTGAGCTTGCAGAATGTAAATGCATAGATTACTTTCAAGCCTCTGTTAATCCAGGACTTAATTTTCAAAATAGTTTGAAACCCATTCTTAAACTTAAATATGATTGTATTAATTAGTGTTTTTAGTTCTGTATTGACCAGGCTGTGTGTATCTTTATGTTTCACTTTGTCTTGTTTTTATTATACTGCTGGGTATGGTTTTTTTACATTTGTGATTTTTATATTTTAAATATGTAACTTGAATGCTGGTGTTTATTGGTTAATTTGAATATCTATTGAATATTTATTGTGACCATTGCCCTAACCTTTTTATGCATTGAGAAAGAGCTTATGCTAGAAAGCTTTGCGTTTGTCTTAATAAAAACAAGCTTTGATGTTGTAGTCCTAGTTTTGTTTTTGTTTTCTATTTCTAGTTATCTAGGAATACTTTGGTTCTTATATGATATATTTATTTCTCTACTGCTTAAAA
Source organism: Protopterus annectens (assembly GCF_019279795.1). NCBI lineage: Eukaryota > Metazoa > Chordata > Ceratodontiformes > Protopteridae > Protopterus > Protopterus annectens. The sequence continues at coordinate 1,596,031,746 of NC_056729.1, forward strand.
GTGCTTTCTCCTGTTTACCCCCATGCTAATTTCTTTAAAAGAAAAGAAAAAAAGGGGTGATAGGAAAGTGGTGGAAAAGGTGGCACACAGAGGGAAAGACAATAGGGAAAGTAGCTAGGGATGTGCAGGATGGGTGTAGGGAAGGTCCATAGCTGTCCATTTCTTCTACAGCAACAGCTGTGCATATATACTGAATTTGGAGATAGATTTGGACACTCAAACCCCTGAGAGAGGGGTGAGGACAACAATAATATGTTGTGAAGCCAATTGGACCAGATTACGTGTCCAGTGGACATGTGTGTGAAATGGACTGCTACGTATGGGGCAATATATTTTTTTTTGGAACAGATTGCCCCTTTTTTTTAAGGTGAGAGTGGGATGTTGAGGAAGGATAGAAAGTATATTTGGGGAGATAGGTTGGGTAGGAAGACAGACAAGACAGCATACAGGGGCAGTATATGACACATGTGGGGGTAAACACCTTGGATGAGGAGGGGTGTTTGGAAATCGGAAGCCCATGAGCCCCCAAATGGAAACAATGGGACTGAGGTCTCCCACACATGGGCAGTCACCACTGTACCTTCACAGCCTCGAAGGTGACTGTGCTGGGGGCTGGGTAGGAGGAACAGGCTGACCCTCTAAATGCACCATGCGGCCCTCAAGCTGGCATTACAGATCTCCAAACTCCCTTCAGAGCTTGCTACGCACCAATCCTCAGACCTGACTATGGGTGACAGTTTCCTGTCTGCTCCTGCTCCCGGGAGGGGTGAGCTCCATTCCCTGAGGCAGTTCCACCCAAAGGTGGTGCAGGACCAGCAGACGAGGAGGTCCCAGGAAGTGTTACAATGAAAATGCAATTGTGCATTAGTAGCATTCATTTGTTTCAATAAACTGTGATTTATATCAACTTCGGCTCTTATTTGGCTGCTCGTCTGGATTACATTTGATTTTGGGCCCCAGACATGCTGGAGCCCGGAGCCACAACCAGATGAGGTAGGAGAGGTCGGTCCACTGGGATCGGCCTTCCCAAATGTGCTTTGGTGTTGCAGTTTTAAAACATATGTCGATTAGCAATAGTCAACACAATCCAGGATTAGTTATAACAGCATGCATAGATATTCCCATTAACCAAAAACACCAGATATGGAACAGTTGCATAGCAAACAGAATACATGCATATATGGAACCACAGTGACTATTACAATGGCATGCAGGTTACATTGATAGCAACGTGCCTCCAATGATAGTATTTAACATGGAACATTAATAAAAACAAATTTCAATATTTATTGAACAATAGGACGTATGTCCCAACAGTAGGTTTGGTGTAAACATAACCAGTGATTTGTGTATTTAGATTATTGTTGCAGATAGGGGGGATGTCAATTAACAACTTATATATCCTTGTAGTTCTCACATCTTTAATGATCATTGCTCTAATCATTAAGGTACAGGTATTATTACAGTATCCTATGGCCTTGGTTTGGCCAGTGGTATGTTTGTAAACAAGTGTATACTTCAACTGTCTTATAGTTTAATTATACATCTCTTACCTGGTATGCCTGTGGAGGGAATGTTTGTTAACACTACCTGACTGTTTCTACACATATTCCCAGATTTCAAGTTAATATTATGCACATACCTCTCAATCTCTTATTGCACACACTCTGGTCAAAGCTTGACAACATGGGGGTACAACTAGGGACATATTTTTAATATTGCTCTCATAAATTTGGAGAGATGCTAGAGCGACAGGTTTGTTTTCATATACATTTTTTTAGGTTTTGAGGTCTGAAAATCAGATGTATGTATTATTTGCTGACTAAAATTCTGAGATCATCCCACTGATTTGCCAGGGGGACAGGATAACAGGCAGGAAATATGAGCTGATTATCTGGGCATTCTGAACAAATTTGTACAATTGAGAGGTATGATTATGTATACAGCTTACTACCACTCCCAGGATTCAAACCATGGCTGTGTCTGATAAAAATACAATTTAAGTTTCAGCAGAGTGTGCTGTTTGGATATTGCTATCTTTTTAGTGTTTTCTAAGTCTCTCTCAGTTGTACAATCTGACCTTGTAATTACAACAGTCTTATATAGACATTCCTAGACATTTTTATTATGTAGCACAGTGTGGGTAACAGTGATTAATACAACATTACTATTCAGAGAATGCAACACTAAAAATGCGATGCAATACCAGAGTAAACACAACCAGTCCAGGATTTAGAGCTTTATTGCCAGGCAGTTACAGTTTTATTTAAATATGACCTATATGGGACTATTACTGTCATATTGTCTAGTTTATTCAGTACAACCCATACAAAAAACAGTTTTTATACTGGCAGCTGACTTTCTACTACTTTTATATTTATTTGGTATGACTACTACAAGCAGGATTGTTACTCACCAGCCTTGTGATGCAGCCTTTGCAGCCTACTCACATGGGCTTCCTGATTCACAGACCACTCAGCTGCAGCTGTAAGGGAAATAGAGAAATGTTTAGCCAAACCTATCCATCATATACACAGGCTAGACATTATTAAACATTTACTGGTATGAGTACTTACACACTGTTGGGACATCACCCCTCTGCCTTGATTCTTGGACCCACTGGACCAAGAGCTACCTCTTTCTCTGTTTCAGGTCAGCATAGTGGTGCCTGACCTGCTCACCAGTCCGATGGATACCAGTGGCACTGGTGAGGTCATGGGTGAGACTGTCCCAGGCTTCTGCTTTATATTGGGAGCCTTGGTACTGGCCCTGCAGCAGTCTCTCATCATGTTTTTTTTTACCAGGAGTCCTACCATGACCTTGGAGTCCTGGATGTCCCAGCGCTGCTCATGGAAGCGCACTCCCTCTCTGACTGCAGCCATTCTCTCTATAGTGGGAAGCTGCAACCAGTTATGAGCTGTATTCTCACCTGTGGGGTTTAAATAGGGCCGATTTCCCACCCTTTGCCATGATTGGATGGTTTTGAATATGCTGAGCTAAGCTAAGCTACAGGCAAACCTGTTTAGCTAAGGTTGGCATTGCTTAAAGGGGCAGATTCAGCACTGCTTGCCAATGGGCAAATCCATTTAGTTTGGCTACTCATTGCTTAGCAGTCATATTTACACAATGTTTACACCTGGTAAGCAGAGCTGTGCAATGCTTAGCATTGCTTATTTTTCATTGTATAGACTATCTGCTGTATGGCATTGATTCATCATTCATTACATATTATAAATTTGTTTACTGTCCCTGACATCTCCCAATGTGCTTTCATTACATTTATTCATGTGTGACTATACTTGTATGGGGCACTTGTGTTTATATGGGGATTTCACAACTTTATTAAACTGACACCTCACATCTGGACCTAATGAAGTACTCCGGTTAACAAATATATGTTATTTAGTAGGTAATACAAAAAAAAAATTGTTTATGCACTGCTGTCACATTTAAAATGTGAATTGGTTATAGTGGGGATCAAACCAGGAATGGCTGCTTGCAAAGCATATACTCTAAGCACTACACTATTGAAATACCAATTATGTTGGATGTCTCTTGCTATTTAACTTCTTATGCTGTTTAAGCTGGACTTACTGTAACTAACCAATGGGCACACCCGCGCAGCTACTCTTAAACTTTATTGCATGTATAAAAAAAAAGTTTTGTTGTGTTATTTTTAGCTATACCCTTCAGAATATCCCTGCTACTGCTAAACCCTGTACTTTTATCAGCTTACTGCTTCATGGTGGGCATACCTCTCAACCTCTTAGAGCAAACAATCTGGACACACCCTAAAATGATGGGGGGACAAATAGGGAGATATTTTAAATATTGCTCTTACAAACTTAGAAAGTTGACATAATAATAGATTTTGCATTAGCATGAATTTTCTGAAGGATGTGGAGTCTTAAACTCTAATGTTTGTCATTATTTAATGACTTCAATCCTCAACTATTTACCAGGACAGTACAGATTTTAGGAAGAACACATCAAAAATATGAGGCAAAACTCTGGACAATCTATGAAAATCTGTACAGTTGGGAGGTATGGTGGTGGGACATTTGTCCCTTTTGCCTTTGACCACTTTTGTTTTCTGGATGGGTTAGGGGCGTTATGAGCATTCATTTTAATTGCTGAAAGGCAATTCTGAAGTGCAGGGGCATGTGTATTGTGAGAGTTCTGCTCTCAGACACACTCCATGCACTTGTTCACAGCTCCATGTCCGTTTAACAGCACAGGCAGCGCGCCTTCAAGAATATGCAAGGTGCGCTGCCGTGCTGTACAGTAACAGTCCCTGCCGTGCATGAATAACTTATTCCTGTACGGCTGCTTGCTGAATCCCAAGGTGTGTGTGTGTGTGTGTGTGTGTGTGTGTGTGTGTGTGTGTGTGTGTGTGTGTGTGTGTGTGTGTTTCTGGGTTTCTGTATATATACACCTGGATATGTCCCTGTAACCTACCGCCATAAATCCAGTCCTAATCCTAATCCTATCTATTACTACTCTCCCTTATTCTTCTCCTCTTCTGCCTAATACCCTGTACCATTCTTCTACATCACAACATCTTCGACAACCCAACCACTTTCTAGCATAATAATTCTGACTCTCAACTGCAACCTCACTTATCTGTTCTGGAACTCTGTTGTACTATCACTTCAAGTAATATCTACTATCATTCCACCTCTATTGACTCACTAGGTGTTCACTTTCACTAACACCCCCCCATGAATACTACTACTACTAATCTGCTGATCTAACCACTGTTTCCTATCCCTCAACTATTTGTCACTCTTTTAATACACAGTTGTATAAAATGTCTCCTTTGCCTTCATTTAATGCATTTGTAGAAAATAACATTGTATTATACATTCACTGCAACATGAAATCTTAGGTAATATTACTTTGGAGCTTTTCTCCCCGGGCCTCCGCTGAAAAAGGGTATTTACCCAGTCAGACTATCCCGGTCAACAAATGTCAAATAAATATATATATATATATATATATATATATATATATATATATATATATATATATATATATATATATCTATATATATGTTTTTCTGTGCCTGTGTCTTTCTGTGTGCATGTGTATGTTGGTGTGTGTGTTTTAGTAGAGAGAAATGTTGTGCTAAATGCTTGCATAACTTTTATACTGTCGATGTAAAATACTTCCTCCAATGACAATTATATATTCTACATCAACTTTCAGAGGAACTACTTTACATCAAAAATAAAAAAGTGCATACTAATACTTAAACTTAATGTAAAACAACTTAACACACAGTCCATTTTCTAAATACGATAATGGCCTCCAGGATGGGCATTATAGCAAAATAACAGGTCTCCTGCACTCCACCTGCAGTATCAGGCATCACAGCACCTTTGCATAGTCTGTTATTTCATTGTAATGATCACCTTATCAGGCATTGTTCCTTGTGCAAATCCTTGTGAGATAAGTAATGATTTCACTATTTAGGAATCATCCATTAAAAGAAGGAACATTTATTTGCATTTGGGAGCACTTAATCCATATGAAACTATTTCAGACTCAGTCTTGCTGCACTTCTGGTTAAATAACTAAAGGATGGCACAGTGGTAGCTATTGTCGCCTCACAACAGGAGGTTCTCCCATTCAATTTTTGGCTGAGGTGCCTCTGGTGTGCAGTCTACATGTCATCCTTGTGTTTGTGTGGGTTTTCTCCCACATTACAAAGACATGTATCTGGAGTGTTCCTCCCCAAGCCTCCTCTGCAAATTGGCTTTTTTCCAAGTTAGACTTTCCTGGTAAACAAATGTTAAATAAATAAATGACTAGCTGAGAGACCCACTGCAGTCAAACATAGGTGGAGGGAATTCACCCCTGTATTAGAAGTAGCTTATTAACAACACACTGTTGTAATCTTCTGTGCTAGCTGACAGACATTATGAAGGAAAGGTGTGCACAGGTTGCAAAATACCTTAAGAATATATGACAAAATTGTTTACTGAAAGAGTAGTTAGCACATGGAATGGATATCCAGACAAAATAAGAAAAGTAGAAGGCTTAGGGGGACAAACTAAATTTGTGAACAGAGGGGACAAGTATGTAATGATTTAAGAATGAATTACTCATATGATGCTTTGCATTAAACAATCAGCTCTGAAACACAGTCACTCCCATTCAAACCAGAGAAATGTCCCTGAGCCATTGTCAGACATCATGAAAAGTATTTTGATGCCTCACCATTAAAAAAGCAGCCCCCCCCCGGCCAGCACACACTTGGGAAAAAGACCTTAGGCTGAATACATTATTCATTTACAGTGAAATACACAACGTCTTTATTATGTCTCCTAAACAAGGCCTGACAGTTAAAGTTTTAAGTGCACATTTTCAGGTTTGCTTTAGTCACCTGAAGAAGACTGGTCCCAAGAGTTAAGACATACTGCCATAAAAATGTATATGTAGCTGTATGTATATGTACATGTATGCATAACAGCATTTACTTTTTCCAAAGAATGAAATCCTCTCAATGAATATTTGGTCATCCAAATGGGGCCATTTAGTACACAGTTAATCTTTGAGATTTGTATCTTCTTAATATCTCCCTACAGTAGTTTTCATCAAGCCCACTTCAGAACCTTAAATACTCACTGAGGGACTACACATTTCCTTGGGAAATCTGGCTAGAGGAAAACAAGAAGGCAAATCTTCAGTATAGTAGCATAATTCCTCTAGGCAAGCAACACTAACACCCATGTCTGTATGTACCAATCCCTTTTTGTTGTGATGGGATATAAGCAGCCAGCTCTTGAGGTAAAATGGGCCAATGAGTAAATTCTGGGGTGACAGCAGCAGAGATCCTGGGGTAATTAAAGAAAGATAAAATATTCTTCTGACAAATCTGTATTTAAAATAGTATAGTAAATACAGATAAAAAGCAGCCAACAACTTCATGCAGAAAGAAAGTTATGAAAGAAAAAAGCTCTGTCATTATACTCAATATCCTACAGACTGATAAAAGGTGACCTGTGCCTAGCACACAAGGCATCCTCCAACCCATTTCTGATGGATTTACTGCACATCAGTGTGTCAACTGGCATCAGAAATACTTGATCTGAGGATCAAACCCTCTTCTACAACATCAACAGAACAGTTTGGAGGGACAGGTGTATCTCGTAGAGGATACAGCTGCTGTGGAACAGACTCCCCATCCATAAAAATCATATTCAAGTGCAACTTAGATCTATGGATGGGAAACAGAAAATTTAGGAAACAGAAAATTTAACCCATGACTGCCCTCTGTATTACTAATGGACAAAGGCAACTCCTAAATTTATCCCAAATATGGGTCCCCTCAACTTATCTATGGTATGATCCCAAGTATTGTCATTCGGGATAATATATAATTATCGACAATGGGATGGGTAAGGCCATTCTATAATCAAATGGGATAGGTTATTCTGAGTAGAAAAATGGAAACTGGATAGGCTTAAAATGGCTCACAAAGGCAGCTAACCTAGTACTTACTTGTGAACCTATGAACCTGTGAAAACAACCTGGATGGGTAAGAAGATACTGTACTGACGAATCTGAAGAACGTAGGGAGGCTATGACACAAGTGGCAATAGATTTTACTTATAACAACCTTTGTTAAAATAAATGCTTGTTATAAAGTAAAATAAAGAAAGTACACATCCCAACAAGTTCTCATGTATCCATACAAAAAGTACTACAAATGAAAATTAACATAATGCTTTATGAATACTCAGATTATAGTTTATGATCAAGAGATGGATTAATCCCTTCCAAGAAATACGCTAAGGTACTTATGTTACAGCATTTATCTATTATACTG